>NC_056750.1:768241376-768541376 GCF_019279795.1 Protopterus annectens
AATGTCATATACCAGGTTAAGGTCTTAAGAGTGAGTAACCCGTGTACCATTTGACTTGCAGATATGCAGTATTTTCAGTAAATCAGGGTCAGAGATTACCTCATACACAAGGCAGAGATCACCTCTGAGTAGTCTGTATGAAACAGAATAAAGTGATTTTAGACAATCTACACAGGACTGAAGCTGAAGAACTTGAATTTTCCTTGAGAGGAACCTTTGTGGTTTGCTGCAAGTGCTCGGAAAGGTACATACCAAAAGGGGAGTTGCACTCAACTATTGGACTTATGAGTGAAGAGTACAAGGAGGTTATAATTTCTTTTTTTTCTGGAGGCAATGCCTTTGTACCTGAAAATATCATGTTTGGGAAAGGTCAACAGCTGTCTAGCTGACTGTAGATTGTTGACTAGCCAGTTGATCAACAAATGTGGGAGATCGACAATCCCTTGGTAGGGGAATGTTCCCTTTCCCTTGGATTGTGTGCTTTTGGAGTTTGTATATATAATTAGTAGGGGGTGTGGGGTACAGAGGGGGTTGCCACCCTGTAAAAAACTATGTTTTACTTTGTTTTTTAAAGTCTGACATTGCATGCACTGAGGCTGTTTACCGGTGCATGCATAGTGCAGTATCAAATTCTGTGCTTTCAACCTCATTTGTTCAAAGTTTTTGCAATCAATTGTGGGTGTTTTCATTAAAATTAGGATAGGAATATATATATATATTTATACATACACATACACACACACACACACACACACACACACACACACACACACACACACACACACACACACACACATGCACATTACATATGTTATTTAATTTATACTCCTTTAATATTTTCATGTTTTAATTTGAGAAGTGAACATTTTTGGATTTGATTTTTTTTTCTTTTATTTTGTCTTAAGTTAGGAATGTATCATTATTAACACATTACAAAACTGTACTGTTTCAGCACTTGGAAGCACCAGAACCTGGAACATCATGCAGTTTCACAAATACTATATCCTAGAAAATATTACTACTCTCTTCTTTACTGAACTTTGTACTTTTTAATATTATATATATGCAGTCACTACAATCTATCTGGACATGTTTCACTGCTGTTCAAGATGTGAATCATTTATTGAGTAGAAAGATATTACAAGTAAATAACAGAGTGTCTAGTAAGTAGAGTTATCAGGGAAAATAGAAGTAGAAAGGAATCAGTAATTATAAAAGGCATTACAGAATTCATGGCAAGAACAGTTACTAAATCTAACCAGAAAAAAATGTGTTGGAGAATGTAATTTTGTCTTCTAAAGATAAGTGAAGAGTAGTTTAAGGGTTGTTTATTTTCTTTTGAAAACAGTGATGCCTGGAGGGATATTTTAGCAGCACTTCTAAATACTAGCTAAAAAGAAATGCTTGCCAACCTTGCATGTTCCTTAATTTATTTTTAACACTTTATTTTTTATTCAGCTTGCCACTGTTTCTATAGCAACAATAATTAGTATAGGTTAATATGAAGGCAGGATCTTGAAATACAAAGCAAATGGGTGTTTCTTCTTTCTTTTCACTGAACTATGTGACATTTTGCTCTGACTTCGGAGAGCCATTGAAATGCGATTTGAAAAATAATTAGCTCTGGTCCTTAAATAGCTTCATTATTCATTTATATAATTTAAATATTAAAAGATAGCTATAGATATAATAAACAATTTCATCAATGTAAAATGTTAGCATTTATTGAAAGTATTTGCATTTCATACTATTTGCTACAAATTCACATATAATTTGTCTATCAAAAAATTAAAAATGTATGTGTCATTTATTTAAGCAGATTTTTTATTGCAATTTCAGACACTTGAATATTTTCACAGTGATAAGCATTTGAAAAATGAAAACTGTGTACAGTTTTAAAATGAGCAGTTACATTATGCTTTCTGTGATATTATACATATTATACTGTTTCATCATTACCACAAGGAAAAGGCAGAGTCTGAGGTTTTCATTGTAAGTTCTTACTCACAGTAACAGCCAATATAAATTGTGAATTATTGCATTAGCATTTCAACCATCAGCTGAAATGCAGTTTGCAGGTGAAATACATATTAAAAAATCAAGTTCTTTTACCAACTGACTTCAACTTTTTCACAGCGTAAGCACAGATGATGCATGCTTGGTGACACTTTAGCATATAAGACTAGAGATGAGGGCCTCCCACCTTTTCTTAATATGCTACTTACCCAACACAATTTAACAGCAGTCACATTAAGTTTAATTAAAGAATTATGCACATGGGAGCAATATTGTGCGCAAACTAATCTCATAAGCTTTATTTTAATAGGACTTTAAGAAATGTATTAAGCTTAGTGTACTTTCATGAGCCTTTGAGAAGTAACACATGACTAACAGCATGCATTTAGTTTTATAATTTGCAGTTGCTTTCCATTTCTGGCATCATAAAGAAAGAATTTGGTATTGATATTCTATTGTTGCTGCTCTAGTCTTCATTGTATAAATTCCAAATATATTTGTCTTATTTTTTATTTTATTTTATTTATTTCATTTGTTAACTGGGTAATGTCCGACTGGGCAAGAAGCCCATTTTATGTGGAGACCCGGGGAGAAAAGCTCCAAACTAAAATCAAGCTAAGAGGTAGATAATACAGATGATATAGGAAGAGCAAGAGATGAGTTACAACATAATACAGATGATTCAGTACTATCTAAGATGCCACAGAGATATAAGTGCAGTATCATATACAGGCTAAACAATAACTCAGATTATTTGCAAACATGGTACAGATTCAAATTACAGATGATACAGACACAGAAGTCTATTTACAATGAAGTTAGACTTATGTATATATGGTCACGCTAAAGAAGAGAGGGGAACTTGAAGTTAGCAAACAGTTCCTGAGTCTTTATGGATAGTCTGTAACAGCTGCATCCAACAGCAGCCAACGGTCTATGCTCCATGGCAAGGGAGTCAGTATGCTTTATGCTTTGATGGTCAGTGGTGCTATACATGAGTGAATAGCTAATAAAAGGGATAATAGCTCAGTAAATTGCAGTATTGCTTTGAAGGACATTGTTCTTGGCAGCTCTTGAACAGAGGTGCTGGAAGCTGCAGAAGCCTTGAGAGGCAGAAGGCAAAAGGGGCAATAAGCGATCTAAGAGGGAATTTTTTTTAGTTGCCTACTGCCACAACAGAAACATTTGTGATACAAGTTGTATACAGTATAAATATAAATTACATTTGGAATGTCTGCACAGAAATTCCATAGAAAATTACAAATGAAGCTAATGTTGCACCTGCATGGTTTCTGATCCAGTAGCCATAGAGAAAAAAAATGCAGTAGTTTTGTAACACATTTACTGTTGGCACACAGTATGCAAGAACCACAGAAGAGTGGTGGGAAGCTGTTAAACACTTCATTCAGACTGTTAAGCACATCAGCCAGATTTTTAAAAAAAAGTCCAAATGAAGTCTTTAACAGCTTCACATGGCTCTTTTGTGATGATCACTGATTGTTGTAATACTCTAGTTTGTGACTAGAGCTTAACATTAGTAAGAAGTACTTAATAAAAGCTTGTTAAGAACATTTCCAGTGTCAGAATAGTGATTAACAAACATGTCTTTTTCCACATTCAGAGCATAATCACAGTAATCCATACACTATAAGTGATTACCCATCAATAATAAAACATAAAATGCATTGGAGAACATCTAGATCCTGGCAGCATCCAAAACTCAAGATATAAAAATGTATTTTGACAAAGGTTTAGTGAAGGCTTCTGCTGTGGACCCACCTGTTCTACTACTTACCCTGCTCAGAGGTGTGCAAAGAAGGTTGCTATAGCGTGTGTGTCAAGGTGTGGAGGGTAGTCAACTCAGATTATTATTTATTTATTTATTTATTTACTTGTAAATTCTCTACATAATCAAACCTCAGAGGTGTGCACAGAAGGTCACTATAACCTGTTTGGGACTGGGGAAAGTATGGTCTTTATTTCTCTAATTTTCCTCACAATTAAACCTCACAGGTATGTACAGAATATCTCTATAGCTTGTGTGAGGCTGTGAGAGTGTGATCATTATTTCTTTAACTTTTTCCACAATCAAACCTCAGAGGTACACACACAAGATCACTATAGCTTGTTTATGAACTTCGTACTGTCTAGGAACAAGAGGCTGGAATACATGACAATTTTTTTCCACTTTTTTCACAATCACATATCAGAAGAGTGCCTGACTTTGAGGGCTAAGGGTAAGGAGACATATCCTGAATCAATAACTGTAATCAAGTTAAAATATGTCACTATATTTCAGTTGTCAGATGGATACACAAAAGGTGACCGTCTTTTGGGGGTGAAGAGGCAAGCATGATACATGACAACAGCTACCAGAAAAATATAAATATGGCCATTTATCATTTAGTTTCATCCCAAACTAACATCAACAGGATACAAAGAAGGTGACTAACATTTTTTGTTCTTTTCACAGGAACACAGACATTATTCTAAGATACAATTTATATATCTTTGCAAGTATTTATCTTTTCAGTTTTATTGGGAGCTACTCTTTTGTCAGCTTTGATCGTTAAGTCTTGGACACAACTTATTTCTTCCATGAAAGGAAAAATAAGACTGAATTTTTTACTTAGTCATAATTTTTGTTATATTTAAACAAGGAACATCTTTATTAAATTATCACGTATATCATATGCAATCATATATTTATATACATGAAAACAAACTGCACTGACATACTTTCAGATGCAAACATCATACATCACTTATGCGGTCATTGTCAGTCAAACATTACAAATCTCATTGCATTCCTGCCGTCCCTTAAACCTCATTCCTTCTCAAAAACATTATTCTGCATGTATCATCAGAATTCCCATTTTTCTAAGTAATTTGTTCCTACCCTTTTCTAAAGATCCCATTTCCAGTTGTTTTATCTCTGTTACTATATTCACTACTTCTAGTACTGTTGGTTTAGACTTTGATTTCTATTATCTATTAATTGCTTTTTTGGCAGCCACCAGAATTAAATTCAGTAAGTTCTTATTATGTCTAAGGAATTCCAATTCTGTATCACAGCTCAAAAATCATTTCTTTAGTTACACCAAATTGCTCACCCAGTATTTCTGATAGAGTAGTCTGTATGGGAATTTTTAAAGTCTGCCAACTCATTACACTCCCAAAAAATATATTCTCAATTATCTCTTTCCTCCCCATCACACCTCCATAATTTGCAATCTGCCTGAGGAAAAATTCTTTGGAGTCTGCTTAGAGTATAAAAATACCTATAAAAACACTTCCAAGCAGAGATATTAAATCTTCTAGACTTTGTTGCATATTTAGGAGCCATACATATATCCCACCCCCATTGTTTCCTTGTGAATTGCTTATTCAGTCTCTCTTCCCAATCCTTTCTAATCTCCTCTGATTGATTCCTATAGCTATTATGCAATATTTTATATGCCCTTCTAATTATCCCTTTTTAACAGAAGCTTCTATTTTAGATTCTTCTAAAAACTCTACCAGCTCTGGTCTTTTAGGATCCCCCAATTTTCTTCTCTTTGCCTATACTCTCAAAACAATCCTTGATAGGAAAGGCAATCTCTAGCCTGCAGTCCACATTTATTCTTGACCTCATCCCATTCTGTTACCTGTCCTTGTCTACTTATTTGCTCCCAATATCTTGGTTCCTTTACCAGTTATCTCCAGTAAATTACAGCCCCCTCTTGCCTATTCTCTGTACCCCTAATTATAGTCATCCCTAGCAGCAGAATCTCATGATTTTTCTCCAGGCCTTAATTGTAGCAAAAGGCTGGGGACTGTACGTCACAGCATTTAGAGCCCTATGACTTCTGGGGCACAAGCAGCATGTAGACTATCAGCTTAATTCTATTTCATCCACCGTTATAGTGCATTCTTGATCATTTAGGGAGTGTTGAAAGGGTGCAGGAAGAAAATGAAAGGTAAGAATGAATTTCTTTCTAGCTCTCTTTAGCCTCTGTTTTTGCGCAGCCAATCTTTGAATCAGAAGGTTTGAAAAAAAAAAAAAAAAAAAAGCTTCCAGCTGCAGCTCAGAGCATCAAAAACCCAATGGTTTCTGGGGATCTAAGACCTCTGGTTCATTTGATTATGTTTTCATTTGTTGTGGTGCAATCTTGGCCAGTTGGGATACATTGAAAGAATGCAGGAACAACTGAAGATTACAACATAGCATGAGAAAGCAAGAAAAAAAGTAATCAGAATGGTGTGGCAAGACCAGGATGGAGGAGGGAAGCACACTGGAGGCATACATGAGGGACAGTGGATAGTGGGGTACCCATTGATTCCTTATCCTAGGGTTTAATTTTGTCAAGGGCAAGAGTCAAAATATGCAGTACTGCTAGGGACTGCCTCATTTAAGCATATCACATAGCTTGTCAACAAGATTTATTACATTCCATAAAACATTTTATAACTCTGTGTCATTTGGGTAAGAAAAAAAAACATGCAAGATGCTTTTGTCAGATTTCTGGTAAACAACAATTATTTTGATTGTAATTTTATTTACTACTTCATATTATATACTTGGTTGCCTAATAAATAGTGCTAAACATGCCCTTGCAGACACAGTCCTCAAGCAGTTTAATTTAGGTTTAGCCACTGGCTTTGTTCCTGATGAGTGACACACTGCAGTGGTGATGTCCCTCCATAAGGGTGGCCTTATAACTGACCTGGGTAATTACAGTCCTTTTAGCCATACAAGCCTCATCTGCAATACCATGGGGTGTTTTATAACTAAACTTATAAACTGTGATATCAAAAACCTTGTTAGACTTGATCCCCCAACAGTCTGGCTTTATGAAGGGTAGATCCTGTATATTTAACCTGGTAAACGTCTTCATAACAGTGCCCATGCAGTACACATGGTGCATATTGATCAAGCAAAGGTTTTCATCAACATTCCACATGCTGGCATCATACAAAAGCTAATTCCTTTAAAAATCAACCAACATGTAGCAAACTAACTGAAGGATAAAGCCCACACAGTGTGAGTTACAGGTGCCTCATCAGAATGTATGAAAGTGATCAGTTGTGTCCCTAAGGGCTCAGTGATGGGACATCTCATTTTTGGTATTTGTATTTACTTGTCAGATCTCCAGGTTGACAGCCAAGACCTCTAGCTAACAAATTTTACAGATGACTGCAAATTGGCGGTTACTGTTAAGACACCCTGTGACACCTAAACTCTCCTTAATGAACTCATCCAAGTAAACTCATGGTGTACTAAAATGGCCTCAAACTAAATGATAAAGAGTCGTATCATAACTTTTAGTAGACAACCTCTCCCATTATCATACTTTATAGACAACATGCTGCCAGAAAATTAAAATTTTGTGTGGGCACCCCCCCCCCCCCCCATGGTTCCAGCACCTATGCTCTTGAACTACACCTCACTCCATCATAGTATAACTGTTTCTGGTACAAGCACATTATGCAGAAACTTCACATACATTATGCTCATCGAGATTTGCTGTAGCAAAAGCATTGCTTTTCTAGGCTCTTCTTAAACCCAGTACTAGACAATAGCACCTTTTAACTACAAAGTACCTTCATTGTAGCTTGTTGTGCCTGTGTCTAGGCTAAAGAATTGCTGGATGACTTTCTCTGGCAGCTGACAGATGATACTGGCTTCATCAGTCTTTCTCATTCAACTTCAGGATATGTTATAACCAACAGCCGTCCATGCAACATAGCTTTCGCAGAACATTGACAGCCTAGCAACTCCCTGCATGAGGACCAGAAAACAAATAATCAATAGCTTGCTTGTTTGGTCTTCATGGCTTGACTGAATGGGCTTCACAAAGCCAGTGACTATCCAAAGCTTATCTAGTTTTATTTATAAAAATGGGCCAATAATATTAACACAAACATTTGAAAATGTAACAGTGGCTTATCATGTGCCCATATACATGTGTTGCATTGTTTTCTAAACTTCCAGACTACTAACAGACCTGTAAAGAATTGTTTTTTCTCCTTTGGACAAGCTTGAGTTTGGGTCCATCCTACCACCACCTAGGCAAAGGTTCTCTCTTACATAACTCCAACTCTGGCCACTCCTATAATTAACCTGCACTAAGCAATCCAGTGCTGTTCCATATAATAAACTAGTGCAACCAGCTTAAACTCTCAGTACAAATATTCCTACCAATTTGTATGTTTTTTCTCTCTGTCTCTCTATATATTCTACAATGCCATCTTCAAGATACATATTATTTTCTTCACCTCCATAAATAACACTACACCATTTAGTTAAATATACTTAACATAACTTTTGCATACTCCCAGTCATTCCATAATATACTCCCTTTTACTTACACAAGCTCAGGACAAAATCTGACAATCTACACACATATTTCCTTCAATTCAATGTGAAAGAAATCCCTCAAATATTGCTTCAAAAATAGACTCATTATAATCCAAAATACTATAGCAATTTAGTACTTTACCAAAGATTAATTCCTACATTACTACATAAATATAGCAATACAAACAACAGAGTTTCTGAGTACCAAATTATCTTATCATGTTCGCTCCCCACGCATCCCTAAAATGTAAGTGCTCTGCTAGAAGTGACCAATCTAAATTGCCGTCTCTAACATAATTTCAAAAATGTATGCTTGGATCCAGTAATCTTCACTTGATATAATAGTGGTCAATAAATGTAGCTCAGTCCTCATATTCGAGATGTTACAATTAATTAAGTATATAATATATCCATTTTCTTCTGACAGATTGCATAATGCTGGAAAAGCTGTTGCTAGTCTATGAAATAAAAACAACTAAACTCTACCTTTAAAAAAAATCGAATAACTACTGCCTACAGATGACCATTAATCTATAATCATGCAAATACAAATAAGAAACACAAGACACACAAAAGTAGGATGCATAGACATAGCACCACAATTCTCACCATTCCAAGTAGAAAAGCCTTAACAATGGCTCACCGTAAACACTTAGCCGGGATTGATCATACTAGGAAACGGGTTCAAAAACAAGTATACATATTCCACTATGGTCTCATTAATCAGGCCTCCTTAGCCACTAGAATGCACAAGTGAACAAAAATAAATCTACAGTGCACTAGATATTTTCTCCTCCTCAACCTAATGTACTGGCAATTGGAACAAACTGTGCCTGCTGTACTGTCTACACAGTTAGTTTGTCATTGTGTAAGCAGACACTAAGACAACAATCAAATATCCAGGACTGAAAATAAAAAATTCACACTTGAAAAGTATGAGGATGTGATTTATTGAAAAAGCTGTTTTTTTTTTTTGCAAATCTCCATTCATTCCTAGCTGACACTGTAAACATTTTAACACTTTTTTACCCCTTGCCCCTATAACAAAAGTTGAACAAAAAATGAGTAACACACTTGAATCAGATTTCATATCAGAGAAGCCATATCTGGGAAATATAAACAATGGGAACACACTGTATCTTCAAAACTTCCAATCCATCTATTTTAGAAAACAAAGTACAGCTGCAAAGCTGTGTTTCTTAAAGTAACACATCAGTATTTTCATAAACTACAGAACCTTGCCCTCCCCCCAAAAGGTCTGAACTGGTTTAAAAAACAGCTTTTAGCTGGTAAATCCCAACTGACATATCTATCTCTATGCTATCTACAACAGTTGAAGGATTCTCATACTACCTCTATATCTATAAAAATGTGCCAGTCATTCAATCTATCCAATGATGCTTGGTCACACCTGATTCCCACAGTGACCCATGTACGGCAATCACCATCCAAGAAGTTTCCAAGGCAAGTAGGGAATGGAAATAGTTTGCCAGGCCTTTCTTCTACATTACTTGCACACACACAAAAAAACACCCACACTGCATAGACAACTCTAGACAAGTTAGTATCACCAATCCACCTAGTGGATGTCTTTTGGACATGGTAGGAAAGCAGAATTCCCAGAGAAAACCCACATGTATATAAGCAGAGAATGCAGACTTCATACAGAAGGCATCCCAACCAAGAACTAAAGAAGAATACCTCTTGCTATGAGGCAGCAATGCTAGTCGCAGTGCCACTCTGCTGTCTATGCCAGCCATTACAATCAATCAATTAGTCAACATTAGTTACATAAACATTCACTTCTGTACTAAAATCTGTTCTTATACTATCCTTCAGTACCCTTCATGACCCCCCAAGCCATTCCTTCTAATCAGAATCAGTCAAACCATTCAGCACTCTCTTCACCTATACCATAAATGATGGTCATTCACCTACCATTAGCTCTACTGCCACTCTTGTCTAAACACCACACAAAAAAAATCAACAGCCAATTATTATGTAGTGATTAAGTGCTTTAATAGCAGTAAGTGAACAATTGTTGAATGAACTCAAGGACAAAAAGGAATACAGGACCATACACATCTCACAGACAAAGTATATCTACAGACCCAGTAAACATCATTATAAACATATACTCATGCACATTTCAATGCCAGATAGACTGTGAAAGATAAAACAACATGGACATGTTTCATAAATTATCAGGAAATGAATTTGAGACAGGATATCCATGCATTCACAAATATATTAACTTATAAAGGCATACAACAAAGGAAACACCAAATTCTCTTGTAATCGTTAAGCACTTTTGTCTTTATTTTACAGACTTCTTCAGAACAAACATTTAAATATCCCTCCCATTCTAATATTAAACAGTACAATCATTAATTCATCCCTAACTTTAAAAGACACTTAGTGTTTAAATTTTAATTTAGTCCAGGTGATTTATTATCATTCAGTTTAATCCACCACATCAATTCTCTAAACTCTGAAAGACAGTCAGCATCATCACTCTGTGTTTTTTCTTTCACTGTTTCTAAGACATTGAATACATCTTTTTAAAACCTTCACACGTTGTTGCCTGCTCACTTAACATTAGTTGTATTCTTATTTTTAATTGCTTTAACATGTTCTCTTATTCTCACAGCTAACCTTCTTGTAGTTTTGACCACATAAAATGAGTTACAAGAAACACATGATGCAAATTATACTACTCTTTCCAACAAACAAGTAAACCTTCCTTGGGGACAAAAACATTTCTATTCATATTTGGTAATATAAAATTCTTCCTTTTGTTAATAAATTCATATCTTGAACATCCACTGCATGTATAAGTTCCATAATTCTCCACACATTTATTTTTTCTTATCTTTTTCTAATATTTCTTTAATATTACTTCCCTTTTTGTTTATAAATACCGGTCCTTTACCTCTCACCTTAGATAATTCTAAATTACCCTCTATTACTTTCCATTTATTTCTTATAATATTCTTAAAATAAATAGTTTGCACTATATAGAACACAGCAAGTTAACTTATACTAAGCTATCTTTTTTCACTTTTTCTTCTTTCACCCACCTTTCTTCACCTTTTAAAATTGGTATGGAAACTTCCTTCCTTTCTTTCTTTAGTTACTTGTTCTATGCCTTCTCCAATATCATCCTTTTGTACCCTCTTTCTAAAAACATTTCTTCTAGATTTTTTAACTCTCCCCAAAAATTTTCTTCTTCACTAATAACTTCTATAACTTAACCTTTAATTATTCACCTCTTCAAACCTGGTGGGTGTGCACTTTCATTCTGTAACTATTATGAAACTATTGTTTCCAATAGATACTTAAATTAATGCTTACATTATTTTGTCTCCTCTAATCAATATTTTTAAAAGATCTCTGTTTTTGACCATTTGTGTGTAAATTTAAAAAAAATCAACGTTTCTACATAATACAAACATCATCAATAAAGTGTTTACATAACACTATATTCTCTAAAAATACTGTCATACACAATCCTCTTTCTCCCATTGTGCCATAACCAGATATGTATAAGCTGGGGCCATATTATATCCCATTGCAACTCCCTTCATTTGCTGGAAGATTTAAACTTGAAAAATGAAACAAAAATGCTTTCTGATACAATCTTAACTAACAACACTAACCTCTCTGTTTCTCTAGTTGGTAAATTAGAATTCATACTAAGGTACTGTCTAACCATCTCTACTTTATCTCTAACCTTACTCTCAGAGTGGAAGTGTCCAGAGCTACCACACCAGTCACTGTTGTGGAAAACTCTCTCTCCCATTCCATTTCTCTTAAAATGTCAGGAAAGTGCCAACTGTCCCTAACATATGCAGGAAACTTTTCTACTTATTTTTTTTAAGAAATCTCATTTAAAAATACTAATATATTCTGTTTTACTTCCTTTGGAAGAAACTACAGCTCTGAAAGGTGAGTGTTGGGTATTTTTATGAATTTTAGGTATACAAAAAAAATCATAATTTAGGATGATCTACTTTACAAAATATATATAATTATAGTCCTACAATGTCATAATGCATAAAATCCAAAAACTCTAAGTCTATTTACTGGTATCCTAATTCCACTTACTTTTTTATTAATAACTTCCCTCATCACTCAGCATCTCATACATTTTCTTATCATACGTGTGTCCATAATTACCTTTCCTGCCCCTTTATCCACTTTCATAAATCTAACTTCTTTCTTGTAACTCAGTTTCCTTAATGTTTCCTACCATTCCTGTCTAAACACCTCAAAAAAGAAATCAAAAAACAATTATTGTCTGATCTTTGGAGAATTAATATCTTAACTGATTCAAAATATGGTTTTAGACCAAATCGTAAAATTGATTAATTGTTCTAATAACACTAAGCAAACATTTGATGAATGAACCTCAGGACAAAATGCTATACAGGATCATGCTCATTTCACAGTATATCTACAGACCTAGTGAACCTCACTCTAAACATGTGCAGGTGTCTATGACTCATACAATGTGCAAAATATAACCACATGGACATGTTTCAGACATTATCAATAAATGCTTTGGGGAGAGGATAGCCATGCATTTGCATAGATATGTCTAACAAGTTATGTGCTAACAAATAAATGTATATCTGTGCCATTTGGGATGTATTCATATTGAAACACTGACTGTTGGTCTTATAAGTCACTTGTACAACTGATATGCACAAATGTTTCATATTATGTACATCCAGAGGCAATCTTGAGTGGGTAGTATAGGCTGGACATTTCGCAAAGTCCAGCAAGGCAAGACACCCTAAAGCAGATCATATTTGGTAGGAGCTTAGATGACTGAAACACCTGCACTGTACTGTCAAGATAGTAGTGTTAATCTTCAGAGAACTTGTGTATATAACTTATATATATATATATATATATATATATATATATATATATATATATATATATAAGGATATATACATCCACACCATGACAAAACAAAAACAGAGCAAAAAAAGGGGTCTGGAGAGAGGGGATGGCTACTGTGATTATATATATATATATATATATATATATATATATATATATATATATATATAATACATGTGTGTGTGTGTGTGTGTGTGTGTATATATATATATATATATATATATATATATATATGTGTGTGTGTGTGTGTGTGTGTATATATATATATATATATATACATATATATATATATAAATATAAATATAATATATATATATATATATATATATATATATATATATATATATATATATAAAATGATCTATTAGGACATTTAGAACATCTACTATTATCGTACGTTTATACAACCATACTATGTTCAACATTAGATCACTGTTGCAGTACCCTCAGAAGGGCAGAGGAAGCAAATTAAGAATAAAGGAACCCCTGCGGGATGCTTATAGCAAAGTCTGTTCCATACCTGACAAAGGAATCCAGTTTGTACTGCTTTGTAATAGCATGTATAGGGGATTAAGATGCTACTTCTGGAATACTTCTAGAGTCTGCCCCTTTCCAAAGCCAAAGTATTGAATGAATGGGCCCATACCCCTGCCTGGAAGTGGTTTATTATCAAGAGAATAACAAAAAGAAATAACATGAGACAGACATCTGGAAATTGTCTGCTTTGATGCTGGTTGTCCCTTCCTCTTGCCTTTGTAGGAGGCAAACAGCTGATCAGCTTTCCTGAGGGATTACATTTTATCTAGGTAGTATCTAAGATGTTGTGAACATATAAAATGTAAAAAATGTTTCCTCCCTTGTTCTTGAGGTCAGAAAAATGTCAGGGAGATTAGTAAACTGCCTCAAGGTAAACTCTCGGACCATTTAAGGCATAACAGAAAATTGTTCTAAAAGAAACTCTGTCCTTATGCTTTTCAAGATGGCTGCACACTGATCAACAGCTTAATTTCAGTTCTCCCAGTGTGAAAAAAGAATGTGATAGAGAAAGGCCTGTAATCCTGTCATGTTTGGTAAAATTTAGTAACTGGCTAGTAAGTACAACATCTGGATGCCAGCAATGAAGAAATTTAGAGATCCTGAAAGAAAACCAACTAGAAAAGATAAACAGAAAAGACTGACGGGGAACAATCCTGCAGCTGTTCAGCAAAAAGCAGTTTATATGCTCCAGCTTTGGTCAAGAGATGGCTTCCAGTAACTTAGATGCAACAATAACCAAATGTGTTCAGAGCAGATGAAACTAAATGAAACAACGTAAATAACAAAAGGATAGAAAATGCAGGAAGCTTTAAACAGCTATCCAGATGACCTGATAAAACTTCAAAAATCAGAGGTCAAAATGAGGAAAAGGCTAACTGAGTATGAGACTGCTCAAGAAGAACTGTTTCAAAAATGGTACAGTTTTAGAGGACAGAGCGTGCAAACTGGAAGGAACACACCGTGTTTAAAGGTTCATAGGTTCATATGAGATTACTATGCTAACAGCCCTACAGCCATTACAAGCCTAGACATGTTAATCCCAAGTTGCCTCAATTGTACTTGCTTAGATGGGCATAATTCACAGACCGAGTCTATGATCAACACTGACTACCCCTGTCCATGAGTGGCATGGGTGCCATCTGGGTTGAATTTGCAATCTCCCATCCATTTAAAAAATAACTCAAGGTCTTCTGCACCAAAGGCAAGTGTGCTATCTATTGCACCACTAACACTGCTTTGTTTGCATTAACTTTATGAAAGCACAGATAAGTAACTGGACTGTTATTCTGCAGCAGGATTTGTTAATTGAAAGGGCACATCTTTTGTATGCTCCAAACCTGGCCATGAAAAAGCAGCCACGACCTGTATGAGTAAAGATACAATCATACCAGCAGAAAGAATTGATCCTGACAAAATTGTGTTAGAAGGGCAAAGTATTAAAACTCTGAGAAGTAGAGTGTTTGTGAAAAATGATTATTCACCATATACCAGGCAGAAGAGAAAAAGAAGTTATGTACCTACCATAATGTTCCATGTTGGTCGTCTTCTTCTCGCCTTCTTTCTTGCTGGTTGGGGTTCAGAGCCGATCCTCAGCTCTGACTCGGCCATCTTTAAAAGCTCGAGAGCTGCTTACTGGCTCGAGGCCCCCCCCCCATATCCCATGGTGCCTGGTGCTAGATACCCAGATCTCACTTGGTAAGTCTAACTGCAGGCATAATAATAAATGAATGCTATCCTAGAATGCATAATTCCTACTGGGGAGACTACTAGGCAGAAGAAAATAGCCAGAGAAGACTCAGCCAGTGTAAAATCAAGAAGAACTCTTCTCGGTCCACTAGGATAGGGAGATGGACAGTGGGACGCAAGAAAGAAGGTGAGAAGAAGACAACTAACATGGAACGTTATGGTAGGTACATAACTTCTTTATGTTAAGTTGTCTATCTTCATTCTTGCTGGTTGGGACAGCTTCCCTAGCACCTAAAATCCTGGGTGTCTCATCGGAAAAGACTCTTCAGAATAGTGGAACCAAAATCAGCTCTGCTCCTGGAAACCAAATCCAACTTGTAATGTGAAATGAAAGTATGTGGGTTGGCCCATGTAGCCGCAGCACAAATAGATTCCATGGGCAATCTAGCCTGAAAAGCCACCGAAGTGGCTAAAGCTCTGGTGGAGTGACCTTTTGGTTTGACCGGTAATTCTTTATTCCTGAGTTGGTATATGAATGTGATGATAGAAGACAACCACCTGGATAAGGTCACCTTGGAGACCGGAAGACCCTGTTTACCTACTGCATAAGACAGGAACAGTTGATCTGATTTTCTAATGTCTTTGGTTCTATGTAAATAAAAGCGTAGTTGCCTGTGAACATCTAACTGATGCAACTTATACTCTGCCCTGTTGGAGTGGTTAGGGAAAAACACAGGAAGGTCTATGGACTGATTCAAGTTACTCTCTGAAGAGACCTTAGGAAGGAAGGAAGGATTAGTCCTAAGAGCAACCCTGTCATTGTGGAACACGAGGTATGGGGGATGGATAAAAAGAGCCTGTAGTTCTGAAACTTTTCTGGCTGCAGTAATAGCTACCACAAAAAGGGTTTTCCAAGATAAGATCTTCAGTGAACAAGAAGCTGCAAGTTCGAAAGGAGGCAAAATTAGCAAAGCTAAAATCAAATTTAGATCCCAAGGTGGTGGAGGATTTCTCACTGGGGGCCTGAGCAGAGTGGTTCCTTTGAGAAAGGCTTTACAGAGCTTATGGGACATGATGTTGTTTTCCGACAGGCCAATTTGAAATTGCCGCTAACTGAACCCTAATTGTAGCAGAAGCAGACCCAGCATGGAAGAGCTCCGTGAGAAATTCCAAAATGGAGTGTACGGGGACTAAAAAGGGGTCTATAATTTTTGCCTCTGCCCAGGAAGAAAAACGTTTCCACTTACTAGCGTAAGTTTTTCTGGTCGTAGACTTGTGTGATGACAAAAGGATTTTGTCCACAGAGGGGGAGATATCTTGGAGCCTGGCTAAGGTTGGAAGTGGAGCAATCAAGCTGTGAGCTGGAGAGAGTGCAGAAATTGGTGCAGCCCACCCGATTGATGAATCAGGAGGTCTGGAACTAGGTCCAGAGTCCAAGGCTGTTCGAGAAGACAGCGATGCAGGAATGGAAACCATATTTGTTGAGGCCAGTAAGGAGCAATGAGGATCATTTTGCAACCCAAAATGGTAGCCTTCTGAATTAGCTTCAGTATGAGGGGGGAAAGGGGGGAATGCATAAAGAAGTCCCTGGGGCCAATTGTGGACTAGAGCGTCTCTGGGGGAATGCCCTGGAAGTGGAAGCAGAGAGACGAAATTGCTGCACTTGCTGTTGAAGGGAGTTGCAAAAAGGTCGCAGCAAGGTTGGCCCCATCTGCGGAAGATTTGGTCTGCAACTACCTGGTTCAGAGACCACTCGTGAGGCATGAGAATTGCTCTGCTCAGTCTGTCTGCTATGACATTGGACCTCCCAGGGATGTGCGTTGCAATCAGAAATTGTTGGGAAGAGATTGCCCACTGCCAGAGTCTGAGTGTTTCTCGACATAGGGGCTAGGACCTGGTTCTGCCCTGCTTGTTGATGTACCACACTATGGACATATTGTCCGTTTGAACTGCAATGGTCCCGGTAGGAAGAGAGTCCTGAAGAGCCTGCAATGCTAAGAGCATGGCCCTCATCTCCAAGATATTTATGTGCAGATGATACTCCTGAGGTTGCCAGGTGCCTTGGACTGTTCTGCCCTGATAATGCCCCCCACCCGATCAGGGAGGCATCCATGGTCACTGTAGCCACTGGAGGGGGAAGAACAAATGGTCTGCCATGGAGCACTGATGTGGAGACCATCCACCACGCAAGATGCTTCTTGCATGCCTGAGTGATCATAATTATGTAAGACATGGGAAGTTGCTGGAAGGACCATTGGGTGAAAAGAAGCCAATGGAGAATCCTCATGTGAAAACAAGCTAGAGGGACAAGTACGATCGCTGCTGCCATGAGACCTAGCGTTTGAAGGACAAACCTGGCTTGAATCCTTTTGCATGCTAATAAAACCTTGACATGCTGACGAATCACTAACACCCTGTCTGGTGGGAGGCTTGCTAACATGTCTTTGGTATTTAAATTTGCGCCTATAAAGGTGATAGATTGACAGGGTGACAATGCAGACTTTTCGAAATTTATTGTGATACCTAGCCTGGAGCAAGTGTCGATGGTGCAGTCTATGGCTCGCAGAAGGTGATGTCTGGTGGTAGCAGTGAGGAGCCAGTCGTTGAGATATGGAAACACCTGGAATCCTTGCCGTCTCAGGTGAGTGGTAACTACTGCCATACATTTGGTAAACACCCTGGAAGCTGTGGTGAGACCAAAGGGCAGAGCTCTGAACAGATAATGGCTGGCTCCCAGCTGGAAATGAAGGAATCCTTGGGAGCGTCTGTCCATTTTGATGTGGTAGTATGCATCCTGAAGATCTATGGAGCACATCCAATTGTCCTGACCCAGAAAGGGTAAAATGGACTGAAGCGTGACCATCCAGAACTTCGTTCTTTGTACAGATTTGTTTAGTCTGCTGAGATCCAAAATGGGTCTCCAGTCCCCTGTCTTTTTTGGTACCAAAAAGAACCTTGAGTAAATTCCGGATACTTGTTGGTCTGCTGGGACTCGCTGGATGGCCCTTTTTTTTAGCAGTTTTGAGACTTCTTTCATTGTTTGGTCCCTTAGATTGGGTGGAACATCTGGAAGGGACTTGTTTGACCTTAAAGGGGTGCAAACAAAGGGAATTCTGTAGCCTCCGGATATGACGGACTGTACCCATTTGTCTTGTGTTATGTCTTGCCAGGCTCTTGGGTACAGCGATAATCTTCCCACGACTGCCTCCAGAGGTGAGCAGCCAGGCAACCCTTCAGGGATGCTGGAAGGGTTTGTCAGAGGAAGATTCTCTGCTGCCCTGGTTTTGCGGACCCCCTCTGCCACGAGGGCGGCATCTTGTTATTGTTCCCTCCTCTGCCCCTGGAGGGGAACTGACCACATGTGTCCGGCAAGGCTCCTTGGGATTTCCGGAACCACATCTTTCCACTCTTCTGACCCTTTGGATATGGTCTGGAGGGAGTGGAAAAACGGACTCCTACAGCAGAGAGAGTCTTGCCTTCCTGCTCACACCTGGTAAGGGTATCTTTCACCTGTGATCCAAAGAGAGAGGAACCATCCAAAGGGGTGTTGGTGAAAGACGCTCTGAAAGGTTCTCCAAAGTTACATAGCTGCATCCAAGCGTGCCTCCTTAGGGCCACGCCTGTGCCTGCAGCTCTACTCGCACCATCGGCTGCATATGAAATGAGCCGCATGGAGGAGTTTACCACTGAATTAAGAGTTGCCAGCTGGGAGGCTGCCTTAGCCTGGACCCCCTCAGCTGATGGATCTTGGAGGGTATCTCCAAGCTCTTTTAGGAGATCCCTCTGAAGACGGGTAAAGTGGCACAGGTAATTCAGAGACTACAGGGAAAAGGTCGCTGAAGAGAACATCCCCTTCCCATACCTGTCCATCATCCTGGACTCCTTGTTAGGGGGATGGACAGATGAAGAAGTTTCAGCCAACTCCTTCTTTGTGGCCACTGCTACCACCATGGCATCAACGGGGACACCCTTGGTCAAGAACTGTTTGTCCTGTGGGGCAGTAATGAACTTGGCAGGTCTTCTAGGGGTCGGTTCCACTGTGTCTGGAGCCGTCCATGCATTTCGAGCCACCACAGACATCAGTGGGTCGAAAGGCGGAGACACCCAGGAGGTGGAAGGTCGGGATCCAAAAGCATCCAGGAATACCGACTCATCCTCGGAAGGGCTTAGGGTAGTCCAGTTTCCCCTCTGCCTAAGCATCTCAAGGATGTCTGAGAAGGAGACCTCTTCAGAGGGGGATCTTGGGGACCCTTCCGACTCCTCTAAGTCGGTATCCGGTTTGACAGACTCGGGGGAGTCAACATGCTTCCTCTTGCATTTTCTCTTGCGAGGTGGCTCCAATGAAAGATCAGGGGAGGCCTCGGAAGAGGAGGATACCCCAAAAGGGGTGTCCTGGAGTGCTGGATCCCCACACTTGGGGTCTGGAAGAGGGGCAGAGGCTGAAGCAGGCACCCTAGGGGGAGGAGCCGATGGGGTCGATCGTGGGACTGACTCAGGGGCCAGTACACTCATCACCTCAAAGGCATCCCTGTCCGAATACAGAGAAGGCTCAGGCTCCGAAGAAACCAGAAGCTCTCCCCGCACCAAGGGAGACGGCTTCAAGGCAGATGTGGGAGCCGAGCTCACCTGCGCCAAAGCACCGAGAGGGAGAGCGGGGTTGGACAAGGGTCCGATGACATTCTCCCCCTCGGAGCCAACGAGGGAGTCTCAGTGCCCAGATCCCTCCAGGGAAGGTACCATGGAAGGGATCGGAGCCGACGACAGAACCGAAAGAGAGGGTGTCGGCGCCAATGGTTCCATGACACGAACCCCAACAAACTCCGGCTCTGAGCTCATAGGACGAGTTGGAGGAGGATATCTACAGCTGTGGAGGGAGCCGACTCCTGATGAGGAGGGCTGGACAACATTTTGGCTAGGGCCTGAGATTTTAAGAGCCTACTGACCACTCTTTCCAAGTCATGGTCCGAAAGTCTAGAGGACCGAGAAGAGTGGGATGATCGATGACTATGCTCTGATTGGAGCAGGGCCGAACGTATCGACTCCAAAGGAGGAGACCTGGATCTCTTTCGACTCTCAGCTGGCTCTGAAGACTGTGTCAGAGCTGACTGGGAGGGAGGGACATCGGTTCCAGCCGGAGCCGAAATGGATTGTGTGGCTTCACCCGATGACGGCTCCGAACTGGGAGCCGACAATTTAGGTGGCCTGGAAGATTTCACCGGCTGAGACTTCGCCGGTGAATCTTGGGGTTTAAGCATACCCCTCAGAATCAATTTATTTTTGCGCTCCTGCAGGACTCTTGGACTGAAGGCATGACAGATCGAGCAAGAGTCCTGTAGGTGCACAGCGCCCAGACAATAAACACAAGTGTGACCATCTGTCAGAGACATCTTCTGACAGCATGAGTCACACTTCTTGAATCCAGATGGTTTTGGATCCTTGGACATCCTAGGGAGAAAACCAAGGACAAGTTTCCACACAGATGGTTAAGGTAACCAACAGTAAAAGTTAACACTCTACAGTTACCACAACCCACTACAAATACCACTACAACAAAAATATTGAAAACTATCACTAAACACTAACAGTGATTAATTATAAGAAAAATTTTTTTTTTTTTTTTTTTTAAGGGAGATAGAAAGAAAGGTTAACCTCTAACTTAAACGGAAAGAACCTTTCTGTGGAAAAGGGAGAGAAGGGGAAAGGGGAAACTCTCTAACTTAAATGAGTTTCTTAAGGAAGGGTAACGCTTATCTAGAAGAAAACTAGCTACAATACTAAAGTCTAACTAACGACTAATTCTACACTTACCAATACAGTTTTTAACAAGAAAAATACAATAATAATAATGAAGCTTATACGACCTGAGCCAGTAGAACAACCTCACAGCAGAAGCGGCAAATGATATCTGGGTATCTAGTGCCAGGCATCATGGGATTTAGGGGGGCCTTGAGCCAGTAAGCAGCTCTCGAGCTTTTGAAAATGGCCGAGTCGGAGCCGAGGATCGGCTCCAAACCCCAACCAGCAAGAATGATGGCGAGATGGACAACTTAACCTGAAAAATTATCCCAGTAATCAGGTAATGTCAAGAGACTTGTGTGAGATTCAAGCTGCTGTACTTGGCTGTCTTCAGAACAGTTTTTCCTGGAAGAGCTGCTTTTTGATACAGACAAGCTAAGGAGTAAATACAAAAGTGTGTACAACAGAAGTGAGCCATCAAAGACAAGGTAACTCTGCTTCTCATTCTTCCAGTAATAAAGTTCAGAGAGAGACTTTGCCAGTGAATCTTTTTCCAATGTTCCAAAGTAAAGATAGTCTATAATCATGGGCTGTTGGGGTGGGGAATGGAGTGTGAAAGTGCACTGATTATGATATATGTAGCACTGAGATGTTTTCTTACTCTTCTGTACAGGTGAATGTCTGGATCATTACCCTTGGCTTAATATAATAACGTTTTTAGTGTAAGCGACTGGGCCTTAAAAACAAGTGAACACTACGAATGTAATGAATAGTTTTTCTTTAGAAACTAAATGTTCAGTGTGAGTTGAGAAGTCTACAGCTGAGGGCAGCTGTACATTCTGTTCTTATGTTTCTATAGAAACAAGCTGACTACAGGTGTAGGCAATAAATCTTGAAATATCAGAACACTGTCTGCTGACAGAAACATAAAATTAAAAGGTACAAGGATAAGCAGCATAGTAAAAAATTAATTTGAAATTATTGGAAGAGAATAAGAGAAAGCAGCTTTTCTGGTCCCTAAATTCCTCAGTGTATGTATTAGAACATTGTACAATTTAGTTTAATTTAAGGTTAGCCAGTGCCCTTTTCCTTAAGTCTAAATGTTAATGTTTTCTGAAAGCATATAAGCTGTTTTTCACATCTGTGAGGGTAATAAAGATAAGAAAACAACAGACAGCAATTAGTGTAAATAGGAGAACAGGCTGTAACATACTGCTTAGCATGACTAACCTTAATTTTAAGTTAGTTAATGCCTGTGGATACAGCTGTCAATTTGGAACAATTGTTCCCATCAGGAGGGTTAAATTTCATTACTTGAAGATGTGCATAGTTTTGTGTGTTTGTTTTAAGTTAATAGGTTATGGGTGTGTTGGGGATTTTGTTTAAGGGTTTCCATTAAAACAAAACGTCTTATAAAATGTGACATGAGTACAAGCGGAGATGACAAGAAACAACTGTATAAAATATCAACATGCCAAACATCAGTGGGTTCGTGTAACACAAAAGCTGGAAATAGTTAAAAATCTGTTATTTATAATGGGTGGGAATAATAACTTCTTGTCATAATGGTTACACTGTCCATGTTGTTTTGGAATGTGAATAGCCTCACAGTATAGACAAAGAGGTAAGAATACTTAATTATATTAAGAAATGCAGAGTGTAAATAGCAATACTACAAGGAACACATACAGAAATAAGTGAGTATGTAAATTGGATAAAGAAAGGATTTCAGGATGGGTATTGAGCAGAATAGCAGGGACAAATGAAAAGGAGAGTACATATATTAATTGCTAGAGGAGCTTCAATTGTGATAGATGAGGAAAGAAAGATAATAATGGTATATTTTGGGTAGTTAAGGGCTACTGGCAGGGATGAGGATTATGCTGGCGTGCATTTGTTTTCCACCTAAAACTAACTGCTTTATGCAGCTTAAAAACATTTTGGCAGAAAAAAGAAGTTATGCCTTACCATAACATTCCATCTGTGTTGCCGATCTTCACTTATCCTTGAATGTAGGTTCGGTTACATATTTCAGAACTGACTTGGTCATTATTCCAGCTCTTACCATCCAAAAACTCTTGAGCTTAGCTCTACCCATAATTCTCCTCACAAGATTACCTCAGATCGTGTTTGTATAAAATAGTGACAGGCAGGAAGTAACATACCAGAGACCATATCTTTATTCCTAAAAAGGAAAGCCAATCTTTAAGGAGAGATCCGTTCTACCAAGAAACTGTAGGTCCAGGTGAAGGAGGGCGGGGATATCAAGGTTAAGTGAAGATGGACAACACAGATGGAACATTATGGAAAGACATACCTTATCTGATGCTGTCAATCTTGGGTCTATGACATATTGTCGAATGCATTCATTGAATACCTATTTAACAAAGCTGCTCTTCATCGAAAGGCGGATTTTACCTAGGGCAAACCTGCGGTTGGCCACTGTCTGGAATTTGCCCTTTTCTCCACTATAGTGCGATTTCGGAGTTGGTATATTTAGTTAGGGGGAGCATGGAGGTGTAGCCCCCCCACAATGGATGTTGTGGGGGGCATATCCCGCACCTTGGCAGGTTTTAAATGTTATTTATTTTTTTTTTTTTTGTGGTTGCTCGGTTGGCCAAATGCTTATGTGCACTAGTCAAAATCTGCTGTTTGCTGAAAAGCAGCTTTGATAAATACGTGTTTGATGAAATGTCATAGAAATGTCAATCTTCACTTAATCCTTGTCTGTGGGACAGAATCCCCAGCTACTTAAATCTTGGGAGGTCTCATGGAAGAATATTCCTGAGCACTATCGAGCCAAATCATACTCTGCCCCTAGAGACCAGAATCAGCTTGTTATGAGTAACAAAGGTATGCGGGGACACGTGGGTAGCTGTTGCACATATATTGCCTATAGAAGCTCTGGAATGAAAGACTGCAGAAAAGGCTACTGCCCTTCTCGAATGTACTTTAATAGGTCCTGGTAGTTGTACTTTCCTTTTGATATAAATTAAGGATATACAGTCTTTAAGCCATTTAGCCTGAGTAACCTTAGAAACTGGTTTGTCCATAGTAACAGAAGAGAAAGAAACAAACAGCTGATCAGATTTTCTGATTTCCTTTGTTCTGTGAAGGTAAAACCGCAATTATCTATGACATCTAGCAAATGAAGAGAATATTTGCCCTTGTTTGAGAACTTGGGGAATAAAACTGGAAGTTTTATAGTCTAGATGATATTGTTTTCGGACACCATCTTTATTAGAAAAGAAGGATTTGTTTGCAAGTAGACCCTGTCTTTATGGAAAATTATGTAAGGAGGTTTGCAAGATAAAGCTTGCAGCTCAGAAACCCTCCTGGCAGAAGTAACGGCAATCAAAAATAAGATTTTCCAGGATAAATACTTAAAATTGCAATCTGTGGATGGTTCAAATGGGGAATAAATTGAAGACTGAAGTACCAGATTCAAGTCCCAAGCTGCAGAAGGGTTTTTGTATGGGGGGGGGGGGGTCTGAGCATTAAAGTTCCTTTTAAAAAAGCTTTACAAAGTTTGTGGGACATTAGCATTGTCTCATTTAGACTATTATAAAAATTGGAAATTGCAGCTAGATGCACTTGTATAGTTGAGGAAGATGATCCTACTTCAAAATGCAATGCCAAAAAGTCCAGGACCCTATCGACTGGTGCAGAATGTGGATCAAGGTTACTCACTGTAGCCGATTTTGAAAATTGTTGCCACTTGCTGAAGTACAAACGTCTAGACGAAGGGTTCTGGGAGGCTAGAACAATTTGTTGAACTGGGGAAGTGAAAGTAGAATGCCTGGCAATCACTGGAACTGAAAAAGCCATGCAGTGAGCTTGAGATTTAGAAGATTCAGGTGAACTAGTCCATCTGGATGGGACAATAGGTCTGGAGCTGGGTCCAGTGTCTAAGGCTTCCGAATTAGATGAGTCCAAATAAAGGGAAACCATATCTGTCAAGGCCAGAATGGGACAATGAAGAATATCCTGTTCTTTGATCTGTTTGCTTTCTGCAGAAACTGGGATATGAGAGGAATTGGGGGAAAGCCATACAACAGACCAGGAGGCCAATCGAGAAGGAAAGCATCTCTTGGTGACTCCCCTGTAGAGGGGATCAGGGCAAAGTAGCTGCTGAACTTGTTGTTCAGGGGGGAAGCAAAGAGGTCACAGCAGGGCAGGCGCCATTGGCAGAAAATCCTTTCCTCCACTAAAGGACTGAGAGGCCACTTATGAGGCATTAGAATGCTTCTGCTGAATTTGTCTGCAATCATGTTGAAGCTCCCTGGAATATGGGTGCAATTAGAAAGTGGCTGGCTGAAATCACCCATTGCCATATCCTGAGTCCTTCTCGACAAAGAGGGTAAGATCTGGTTCCCCCTTGCTTGCTGATGTACCAGACCACTGACATTTTGTCTGTTTGAATTGCATTCATTCCCAAGGGAAGGGTTTCTTGGAATGTTTGCAATGCTAAGAGCACTGCCCTCATCTCCAGAACATTGATGTGCAAATTAGCCTAAAACTGGGACCAAGTGCCTTGAGCTGTATTTCCCAGATAATGCCCCCCACCCTGTCTGGGATGAGGCCATGGTCACTATGGCCTGGGGTTGGGGAGGGACAAAGGGACAGCCTGATATAATTTCGCTGGAGTGAAGCCACCAACTCATGTCTTTCTTGCATAGATTGGTGCTCATTACCATATGGGGCATTGGTTGATTCAGTAAGGACCATTGAAACACCAAGAGCCACTGGAAGAACCGCATGTGATATCTTGCAAGGGGGACTAAACTGATGGAGGCTGACATTGACCCCAGAGTTTGTAACAATAGTCTTGCAGTCATCTTTTTGCTACAAACAATCTGGCTGACTTTTGACTTTATTGTTTGAAGTCGTTCTGGAGGAAGAGACGCAATGCCGGTGTTTGTGTTTAGTATTGCTCCTATGAAGTCTAAATGCTGTGTTGGTTCTAGATGGGATTTCTCATAGTTTATAGTAATTCCTAATGAGGAACAACTTAATCGGACATAGTCTGTTGTCTGTAACAGTAGATGGCTGGTGGGGGTGGTAATGAAGTAGTCATCTATAGAAACACTTGGAATATTTGCAGTCTGAAGTGAGCTGCTACCACTGTCATGCATTTGGTGAACACCCTGGGGGCTGTGGTGAAACTAAAAGGCAGGGCTCTGTACTGGTAATGACTGGCTCCCAGCTGGAAAAGCAGGAATCTTTGGGATCACTTGTCCATTTTTACGTGATAATACACATCCTGAAGATCTACTCAGCACATCCAATCATCTTTTATCAGAACAGAAGTATAGACTGAACTGTAACCCTCCTCAATATGGCTTGTTGAACTGATTTGTTCAATACACTGAGATACAGAATTGATCTCCAGTCCCCTGGTTTCTTTGGCACTAAATAGAATTTTGAGTAAACTCTGGATCCTATTTGGTCTGGTGGGACTGTTTGGATGACTCTTTTTTTTAACAGTTTTTAGATTTCTAAGATTGCTGCATCCCTGTGACTGGGTGGAACACCCAGGATCCTTTTTGTTGTCTGGATCTTTGTAAAAATGGGATAGTGTAACTTCTGGTTATAATCCTCTGCACCCAATTGTCCGTTGTTATCTTTTGCCAGGCAAGTAGGTGCAGGGACAATCGTCCCCCAATTGCCTCCAGAAGAAGGCAATTGGGCCACCATTCAGGAGCACTGATAGGAGTTACCAGAGAAAGAATCCCTGGAACTCTGGTTTTGCAGGCCACCTCTGCCTCAAGCATGGCATCTTTCATTGTAACTGCCCCCTCTGCCCCAGGGGAAGTCGTCGTCATGAGAGTCCTGGAAAAGTCCTTGGGACTTTTTAAACCATAGCTTCCCACTCCTCTGGTTTCTAGAGTAAGATCATTGAGGAGTAGAAAGGTGGATGCCTACGGCAGAAAGGGTCTTTCCATCCTTCTCACATCTGGCAAGAGTCTCTTTAACTTTGGGGCCATAAAGGGATGTTCCATCAAAAGGGGCACTGATGAAAGAAGACTGAAATGGCTCCACAAACTCACTTAAGTGCATCCAGGCATGTCTCTTCATGGCTACATCAGAACCCACTGCCTTTGTCATCCCTTCAGCTACATGCGCAATAAGCCTCATGGATGTGTTGCATATCGAATCAAGGGTTGCTAGGTGAGAAGCTACTTTGGCCTGAACTCCTGTTAGAGTATCTGATAGCTCCTTTATCAGATCTCATTGAAGTCTCGTGAAATGTGCCATGTAATTCAAGGACCTAAGGGCAGAGTTTGATGAAACATATTCACACTTCCTGAATCTATGCATCATCCTAGACTCTTTATTTAGAGGATGGATAATAGGATTTTCATCAGCAAGTTCCTTTTTGCTGGCTGCCGCTACCACCATGGCATCTACTGGTATCCCTTTAGCCCAATGTTGTTGATCCTGAGGAGCTGAAAATACGGTCCAGTCTCTTAGGAAGTGGCTCAATGGCATCAGGTATTTTCCAAGCCCACTGCACACTCAGTTTAATCAGTTTATCATTGGGCGGAGAGATCCAAGAGGTAGAGGGTCAGGCATAAAAAGCATCTAGGTATACTGATTCCTCTGAGGAAAGCTGAAGGGAAATCCAGCCACCCTTTTGTTTCAGAATTTCCAGAATGTCTCTGAAGGAGACATCTTCTGAGGGTGACTTTGGGGATCCTTCCCCTTCATCAAAATGGGTATATTATGTGCAAGACTCTTCAGGGGAGTCTAAGTTCTTCCTCTTGCACTTCCTCTTTAGGGGTACCTCCTCAGTGGGATGGGCAGGAGAGGTGTTTGAAGAGGACATGACCATTATGGTTGGATCCTGAGGCTTCTGTGCCCACTATCCCATGGCAGAGATTGGAGAAAGCTCTGGGCAAGAGGAAGGGCAGGGCTGTTTTTTTCTGATGAAAATGGTATGAACTGTGAGTGCCCCAGTGGACAAGGCCCATTCTTTGGCCTGGAAGGCAGCCCCCCATAGAGGAATGGGAGCCTGGACTGAAACAGACTCCTGTGGAACTGTGGTCCCTTCCCACATCGAGAATTCCACCTCTGAAGCCGAAGCTGCAATTGAGCTAATGTGTGCAGAAGCCCCAAGGAGCATGGATGGCTCTGATAACATTGGAGTGAAACTACACTCTCTGGAGGTGGCAACAAAGCTGTGAACCTGGGAGGTCTCCAGTTCAGAGAAAACCAAAGAGCTCAAGGCAATTATCACTGCCAGAGAAGTAGCTCTGACTGGCTCCAAGACAGTCGAAGCAGGAACTGTCAGAACCAGGAACTCCGAAGGCTCAGCTGGAGTCACAGGAGGAACAGTAACTGGTGTAGAGACTGGTAAAATTCCGGAACCGGTTAGGCTAGGAACAGTGGAAGTGGACATTCCCCTCGCCACCAGGAGCTGGTCCACCAGTCTCAAGATATCAGATTCCATGAGGCTCTTGGTGGAATGGACTGAAGAGACTGATGGAGACTGGGGATTCTCCAAGAAGGGGCTTGGAGATTGGTCTGCAAAAGGTTCTACTGAAGGTGAATTTTTGGCATGTGGTCTATCTTTGGTTCCGAAGTTACTGGAACTGAGGAAATGAAAGGCTCCAATGTTGCTTGGTCCAAGACATTAGTAGGTGCCAAGACTGTCAGCTCAGAAGTAGGCACCGATGGTTGAAGTCAGTTTCCCAGTCGGTTCCACAGAAACCTTGGGAACCGGAGAAGTCTTAGCCACTTTAAGAGGTGGTGCCCATGATACTGTCAGCACCAAGCTGCTCCTCTTCTTAAGGCATTCATGCTTGGACGAAGATGAAAAAGAAGAAGAAGAGGGAGAGCTAATATAAGCTTTTGACTTGAGAGAACCAGATATGCTCTTGTCGAAGCTGGTTTTAATAAGATCCTTAAGAATAAGGTTATTTTTTTCTTTCTATGAGGGCCCAGTGACTGAAGTCATGAAAGATGGCACAGTCTTCTTGAAGATGCACTGGGCCCAAACAATAGACACATAAAGAGTGCCCGTCAGAGTTAGGTAACTTGCAATTGCACTTCTGGCATTTCTTGAAGCCTGAAGTACCTCTAGGTTTTTCCACCATAACAAAGAAAAAGAAGTTATGTTCTTACCATAACGTTCCATGTGAGTTGTTCATCTCACCTTTGTTCTTACACGTGGGTTTGGAGCTGATCCATCGGCTCCGAGTTGGCTGCTTTCCAAGCTCTAGATCTCTGAGAAGCTTGAGACACAGTCCCTATCCCATGATGCTCTGCTGCCAAACCCCAGATCTAGTTTGCTGAACCCAGCAAGAAACACAACTAAGCAACCCAATATAACAAAGTAACTATTTACAATCAGTTAAAAGATAACCTGGCTGACAAGAGGATACTAGTAAGATCAAACAGACCACCAGCCATACCCGTTCTTCCAGAACATGGAGGGTAAAGGTGGGAGGGAGTGTAAGAACAAAGATGAGATGAACAACTCGCATGGAACGTTATGGTAAGAACATAACTTTTTTATGTGAAGTTGTTCAATCTCGCCGTTTGTTCTTACACGTGGGTAGCGTCCCAAGCACCCTAATCCTGGGTGGCTCACGGGAGTACATTCCTGAGAACGGTGGAACCAAAGGAAGCCCTGTCCACTTTGTAATGAGTAATAAACATATGAGGTTTGGACCAAGTAGCAGCTGCACAAATGGTGTCCAAAGGTAAACGAGCTGCATGAGCTAAGGATGTAGAAACAGCCCTGGTAGAATGAGCTTTCACTTCACATTCTAAAGGTTGATGGGATGAAGAATATGCAAACTTTATACAATCAGAAAGCCATTTGGACAACGTAAATTTGGATACCGAAAGGCCCTTCTTATTGTCTGCATGGGAAACAAATAGTTGATCTGATTTTCTGAATTCTTTTGTTCTGTCCAAATAAAATTTCAATTCTCTGTGAACATCAAGCTTATGCAACATGTATTCCAATTTACTGGCATGATGCCTGAAAAAAGTGGGAAGTTCAATGGACTGGTTCAAGTTCGCTTCGGAACAGACCTTCAGGAGGAAGGATGGATTTGTTCTTAGAGACACCCTGTCAGGGTGAAAGACCACACATGGGGGCCTAATAGAGAGTGCTTGAAGTTCAGAAACTCTACGCGCCGAAGTAATGGCCACTAAGAAAATTGTCTTCCAAGAAAGGAACTTCAAAGGACAAGAAGATTTAGGCTCAAAAGGGGGAAGCATGAGTTGAGACAGCACCAAATTTAGATTCCAGGGAGTAATCAGATGTCTGATAGGGGGTTGAAGGTGATGAGCCCCTTTCAAAAAGGCTTTACATAATCTGTGGGACATAATGTTAGAACCTCCGCATCCCACATGGAAGTTAGATATGACAGCCAATTGAACCCTTATAATAGCGACTGCTGCACCACTGTGGAAAAGTGAAGTAAAAAATTCCAAAATGCTATGAACAGGGGTGATAAAGGGATCAATACCATCTTGTCTCCTGAATCTGATTGACTTCTTCAAATCAGTCTCCAGAGCTGTGGAGGAGGCTAAGGTGGTCCACACAGCCTATCTGGACCTCGCCAAGGCCTTCGACACCATCCCTCACTCTGGAATCATAGATAAACTTACTAAGCTGGGCATAAATCTCTATGTCACTCGATGGGTTGCCAACTGGCTTACTGACAGAACCCAGACTGTAAAAGTAGCCGACTCCAAATCCAGCTCCAGACAAGTGACAAGTGGAGTACCTCAGGGTTCAGTCCTGGGACCACTCTTGTTTGGCATCTACTTCTCTGAAGTACAGGCCAACACTAAGGGACTCTGGCTAACAAAGTTTGCAGATGACTGCAAACTGGGAGCCATTATTGAATCCCCAAATGATGTGGATATTCTACAAAAGGGCCTTACAGAAACAGATGCCTGGTGCCAGAGCCATGGGCTCAAGCTTAATGCCAAGAAATGCATAGTTATCCCCTTTGGAAAAAACATGTACCTATGAATTACCACATAGGTGGCAGGACACTAAACATTGAAAGTGTGATGAGAGACTTAGGGACACAGGTGGACAGTGGTCTCACTTTCGATAACCACATCACCACAACAGTCAAAAAATCCTTCTATGTGGCACACCTCATCACTAAGGGCTTTTCATCCAGAAAAAAGGAAATCATTGTCCCACTGTACTTATCCCTCATTAGACCCATTATATAGTATAATGCCTCGTTTAGTATGTACCTCACAAGACATCTGCAACAGCTGGAAAGGCCACAGAAATACCTCACTAAAAGAATCACAGGCCTAAAGCAAATGCCATATGCTGACCATCAAAAAAAACTCCAGCTATACTCTGTGACATATCGTCTACTCAGAGGCGATCTCTGCTTAACATACAAGGCCATGTCAAACCCTGAGCTGTTGGACATGCTCCACTTAAAGAAATTCCAATCCCTCAGAGCCACACGCTCCAGAGAGCTAAACCTTGTCATCACAATGAACAATACATGCTGGTGGGATAGGTTCCTGACCCACAGACTCTCCATACTCTGGAATAGACAGCCCATACATGTCAAGCAGAGTGCCTCACTGGCCCTTTTCAAAAGGTACCTTGATGATTGGATGGGAGACAGGAAATTCACCCTGGGGATCATGTCAGTCACCCTGCTAGGCAGGGGTCCAGAGAAGTAAATATTGTGGGAAGAAATATCCAGGGAATTGTTATGGCTAGGCTTGCATAGGCCCAAGGGCCGATAGCCTAGTACCAACCTATAAACCTATGAACCTATTGAGAAGCCCAGTGACCAAATTGTTTCCATTTGGTGTTACATAGTTTCCTGGTGGAGACTTTATGAGAGGAAACCAGAATATGCTGAACCTCGGAAGACAAATCATGAGACCTGGCTAAGTTGGGAAGTGGAGCAGCCAAGCTGTCAGCTTGAGGGGTACAAGAGAGGAGTGAAGAACACCCGATGAATGAGTCAGAAGGTCTGGCGCTGGGTCCAGAACCCAAGGTTCTTCCACTTCGTATTGTTGAAGGAAGGGGAACCATATCTGCCGAGGCCAAAATGAGGCTTTCAGAATAACAGTCTTTCCCAGGCTTTTGGCTTTCTGTAAAAATTTGGGGATCAGCAGGGATGGAGGAAAGGCATATAGGAGACCTGAGGGACAATCGTGTATGACTGCATCCCTTGGAATGTCCCCCGGTGGAGGGTACAGGGCAAAGTAGCTACTGCATTTGGCATTCATCGCAGATGCAAAAAGGTCGCAGCAAGGCTGGCCCCATTTGTGGAATATCCTTTCTGCCACTCGTTCTTTGAGGGACCACTCATGAGGCAACAGAATGGCTCTGCTCAATTTGTCCGCTATCACGTTGGATGACCCCAGGATGTGCGTTGCTATCAGGAAGCGCCCAGTGGATACAGTCCACTGCCAAATTCTCAGGGCCTCTCGGCATAAGGGGTAAGATCTGGTCCCCCATTGATTGTTGATGTACCAGACTACCAACATGTTGTCTGTCTGTAGTGCAATCGTCAATCGAGCAGAGAGTCGTGAAAGTGTTGCAACGCTAGGAACACGGCTCTCAACTCCAGGACATTGATGTGCAAACTGGATTCCATCTCTGACCAAGTATCTTGGACAGTTCTTCCTTGACACAGCTCCCCCCACCCTATCAGGGAAGCATCCATGGTCACTGTGGCTGTGGGAGGAGGGAGTACAAACGGATGACCTACAGTAACTAGGTGGCTGTTCAACCACCAAAGGAGGTCCTTTTTGCAAGTATTTGTCAGCAGAATCTTGTGTGACATTGGAAGTTGTTGAAAAGACCACTGTGTGAAGAGTAACCATTGGAGTATCCTCGTGTGCATACGCCCCAGAGGAACCGCTATGAGAGTCGCTGCCATGGTGCCTAACAGCTTCAGAACTTGGAATGCAGGGACTTTCTTTTCCATCAACAAAAGGGATACTTGGTTTCGTAAAGAGATTACTCATTCTTGAGGCAATCTGGCCAGGGCGATGGTGGTGTCTAGATCTGCTCCTATAAAGGAAATATGCTGCAATGGCGATAAAGCAGATTTTCTAAATTTAAGGTTATGCCCAACTGGGAGCACAGGCTGATAGTGTAATCCCTGGCATGAATCGGTTGATGCCTGGTGGTGGCGGTGAGGAGCCAGTTGTCGAGATATGGAAACACCCGGAATCCTAAATGTCTCAGATGAGCCGTGACCACTGCCATGCATTTGGTGAACACTCTGAGGGCTGTGGTGAGACCAAAGGGCAGAGCTCGAAATTAGTAGTGACTGGCCCCCAGCCGGAAATGCAAGTGATCTCTGGATGGCCTGGCCATTTTGATGTGGTAGTATGCATCCTTGAGATCTATCGAGCACATCCAATCACCCGTTTTGAGAAACGGAAGTATCGATTAAAGCGTGACCATCTGGAACTTTTCTTTTTTGACAAAGGTATTTAGTTTGCTGAGGTCTAATATGGGCCTCCAGTCCCCTGTTTTCTTTGGAACTAAAAAGAACCTGGAGTAAGTTTCGGATCCTATCTGGTCCACCGGGACTGGCTGGATGACTCTTTTTTCCAGCAGCCTTTGAATTTCTATAGCTGCTAGATTTTGCAGACTGGGTGGAACGTCTGGGATTCTTGCACGAATGGAAGGGGATTCTGAAAAGGGAATGATGTAACCTCTGGTAATTATGCTTTTTACACAGGAATCTGATGTAATTTCTAGCCAGGCATCTGGGTATAAAGCTAAGCGACCCCTGACTGCCTCCAGAGCAGGACGGTCAAGCCTCCTCTCAGGAGCGCTGATAGGGCTTGCCAAGGAACTGCTCCTTGTTACCCTGGTTCTGCAGACCCCATCTGCCGCCTGGGTGGCATCTACCATTATACCCCCCTTCTCTCCCCCTGGAGGGGGGGTTCACCACGTGTGTTTTGGAATGCTCCTTGGGACTTCCGAAACCACATTTTTCCACCTTTCTGCACTTTGGGGTATGGTCTAGTGTGGGTGGAAAAATGGACTCCTACGGCAGATAGAATCTTTCCTTCCTGCTCACACCTAGTGAGTGTCTCCTTGACTTTAGGCCCAAACAAGGAAGAGCCATCAAATGGGGTATTAACAAAGGAAGACTTGAAGGCTTCCGCAAAGGAGCATAAGCGCATCCAGGATTGTCTCCGCAGAGTTATCGCTGAACCTGCTGCCCGGCTCGATCCCTTTGCTGCATAAGAAATGAGCCGCATGGATGAGTTTACAATGGAATTAAGGGTGTTAAGCTGTGTCATCACTTTCTCGGAGACAGCATCATCTGTGTTGCTCTGCAGAGTATCTCCATGCTCTTTGAGGAGATCTAGTTGAAGATGGGTAAAGTGAGTTAAATAGTTAAGCAATCTCATTGCAAATGTAGCAGAACTAAAGATGCGTTTCCCATATCTGTCCATCGTCCTGGAATCTCTATTAGGAGGATGGACAGAAGAAGAGGTCTCTGACATCTCTTTCTTGGTGGCCGTCACCACCACTATGGCATCAACGGGGACTCCCTTTATAAGAAAGGACTTATCCTGAGGGGAGATGATAAATTTGTTGGGCCTCTGAGGGACCAGTTCCATGGAATCAGGAGACTCCCATGCCTTTCAAGCGATTAAGTCCATTAATTCTTCAAAAGGCAGAGAAACCCAGGATGTGGAAGGTTGTGACCCAAAGGCCTTCAGGAGCACCGAATGATCCTCAGTAGGGGTAAGAAACTGCCAGTCACCCTTCTGCTTAAGTATTTCTAGAATGTCTGCAAATGAGACATCTTTTGAGGGGGACCATAGGGACCCTTCTGATTCCTCTAAGTCAGTGCCTGATGTCAAGGATTCCTGAGGGGAATCCAAGTGCCTCCTCTTGCACAGTCTCTTCCTAGGGACTTCATCAGTGGGGGCGTTAGGTGAAGTCTCCATAGAGCAGAGGTCGCCCAATGGGGTTACCTGAGGCTCTGGGTCTCAACACTTGGTAGGAACATGTGATGTAGAGACAGAACGGGGCCCTTTAGGGGAGGAAGAGAAAGGACCTGAAGAGATAAAAGTCTTAGTAGACATGACCTTCCTCATGGCATTGGAGGCACCGGTGTCTCGGTCGAAGGAGTCCGCCAGTTCCAAAGAAGACGGCAGTCTCCTCAGGGCCAAGACCATGGCCTCCGAACCAGAGGACGGAGCCGAGCTCAACTGCACCGAGACCCCGAGAGGAAGAGTCAGAAATGAAGCCTCAGTTCGACTCTCCCCCACGGAACCAAAGAGAGAGTGTCGGCTCCGAGACCCTTTCATCTGAACTGAAGATGCCAAGGTCAACAGGGCCAAAGGCACCAGAATAGGCCTTGACTCCGAGGGTTCCACAACTATCAGGTCCTCACCTTCCGGCTCCAAAGGCTCGATTGGTCTCGGAGGAGGAGGAGCAGAAACCGTGACGGGGGGGTGTCAGGCTTCGATGCCAGATGGGATGAAGCCGAAAGCAATTTGGCCAAGACCGGGTTCTCCAAGAGTCTCTGCACAACACGGTCCACATCGACATCCGAGAGGGTCCTGGAAGAACGGGTCAAAGGAGCCGAAGAATCCACTGATCGAAGGATGGGAGACTTTAAAACCTCTGGTACTGGTTCCAAACTCGGGACTTGGCTCTGAGGCAAAGGTTCGGTGCTCGGCTCTGAGGGCTGAGGAGCTAGCGACCAAATCTTCCCTGAGGTGATCAGAGCCGATGACTTGGGCTCTGATGACACCTTGGAAGACTTCGACCCCTTCAAAGATTTGGAGGTCTGTTCAGACTCATCTAAAGCCTCTAGGAAGTCTGATTTTAAGAGACCTCTATCAATAAGCTTTCTACGTCTTTCCAGCATAACTCTGCTACTAAAAGAGTGGCAGATGGAACCGTCCTCTTGCAGGTCTAAAGGCCCTAAACAATAAACATATGAGGTGTGGTGGTTAGTGATGGACATCTTCTATTCACAGCCACAGCCCTTGAACCTTGATCTCTGTTTTTCTGACATGTGAAAAAAAAAGAGAAAACAGCACAATTGCTAAGGTTCAGATCCCTGATCTCTATAAATATTAAGAACACTAGCAATCACACAAAACGTTCAGATCCCTCAACACTCACTAACTCTACTTTGCTGCTATTGAGAACACTAAGAATCACAAAAAAAAGTTCAGATCCCTGAACACTGACTAACTCTATTTCACAAAAAAAAAAAAACAACAGATAGAATCACTGACAGAGCCCTATCAAAAACTCAACTAAAGAAATGGCCAAAGGCCTAGGAGCAACCGCTCCTAAGAAAACACACAAAGCACATGCTAAATATCTCAAAAAAAACCACAAACAAGTAATATTTAGATTACTACAATTATATATATCACAAACTATCACAGTTATAGAAAAGTTTCTGTCAAAAGACAAAAAAAAAAGGGTACTGGCCCGAGCTTCTTGCGAAGAGTGTGAGATCCATTGCAGCAGCAAACTAGATCTGGGGTTTGGCAGCAGTGCATCATGGGATAGGGACTGTGTCTCGAGCTTCTCAGAGATCTAGAGCTTGGAAAGTGGCCAACTCGGAGCCTATGGATCGGCTCCAAACCCACGTGTAAGAACAAACGGCGATATTGAACAACTTCACATCAGTAGTTTAAAGTTTGAAAGCTTTCTTTTTTTTTTTTAGGCAGGTAGAACAGAGTTGTACCAACAATGGTACAAAAGAGTAACATAATGGTAAAGTAGAATAGGAAATAAAGGAAAGATATCAATGATGGTACAAAGAAAATACTGTTATGGTAAAGAGAAAAAGAAAATACCAACAATGGTATAACAGGGAACTACTGCTTGTGTTAAGAAAGCTAAAAGCAGAAATCAAGGAGCTGGGTAAATAAAGAAAGGAACAAGGAATCATGAATAAAGAGTCTTACAGAGAAAAACACAATTTGTAGAAATATAGCTTGCTCAAGAGCTGTAGGATAGACGTGTCTGGTATTAAAAGTGGCAAAAGAGATCTGTGGGAAGTGGGAACTGGAACTTGATTTGCAACAGTGAGGATGTATCTGGGAGACCTAGAAGGAAATATAACAAAATAGGGTAGATTTCTGAAGACATTTATGAAAATATTTGGTATGGGAGACATAAATTCAGTAACAGGAACTTGGAGAGAATTTGCATATTATTCCCCAGAGTAAAATAATGGGGCTAGACTAGACATAAATTATATTTCACAGGAACATATGCATTTACGTGAAAGCTTTGACACTCAGCCAGTAACTATTTCAGATCATATGCCAATAAAAAGTAAGATAAAAAAATGCAGTGTAATGAAGTAAAAGATGGTATTTCTGTGGAAGCCGGGCATGTGGTGTACACCTGTAATCCTAGCAGCCTGGGAGGCAGAGGTTGTTGGATCGAATCAAACTGTGTGTGACCGACCACATTTCCTGAAAAACAGGAAAAGAAGTAACCCCCAAGGAAACAAATATAAGGTGAAAAAAAAAAGTAAAAATGAGACACTGGAGCATCCCAACCTATGTCTTAAAAAGAGGAATTTAAGGAATGGGTAGTAGAAATTATTTGAGAGTTATTGGGGAAGACAGAATTTTCTTCAGAAGGTATAACTAGTGAGTGGGATAATATGAAAGTGGAGTTTAAAAATGCAGTAGAAATAAAAGAAGATGATATGTTTAAGAAGTAACAAGAATTATTTAGAGGGTCAGACAAAGTTTAAAGATTACAGAATAACGGGAATCTCGCAGAACAAGATGAGAAAATAATGGAGTATCTGCATAATATGCATGGGTTTAGAAAGATTGTTGCTAAGAAACTGTTTTTTGATAATAACTCTACAGCACAAAACCTTTTAGCACAATGACTTGGGCAACATAAATTAGAAGGGGTTTTTACCAAATGTAGGGAGCCTATAAAACAAAAATAACCAGAGATTTGATAGAGGTGTTAAGAGATACTTTAGAAAATTTATGAAAAATTGTATAAAGCAGAGAAATGTGGAAATCAAGAAAAATCAGAAATTAAAATATTTATGAAAGACTTAAGTATGCCAAGGTTAGAGGTAGATGAGGCTCAACAATTAGCAGTTAAGACAGGAGGAGATGAGATAAAAATTGTATGTATAATCAATCTGCAGGAAAGTCTCCAGTAATAGATGATGTATTCCTGTGGAAGTTTGGAACCTAGGGGTAAGAAACTGATAAAAATCTGGAAGGTTTTGTTAACCGTATTTTAAAAGGAGGAAGTACAAACATCCTGGAAAAACTCTGCTGGCTGTACCTAAAGACAGCAAAGATCCATCAGCTCTAGCTTCATATAGGCCCAGTTAAATTTTAAATCATGATTATAAAGTGTTTATGTCTATAATGTTTTAAAGAATGGGATTGTCTCCAGAGTTATCGCTGAACCTGCTGCCCGGCTCGATCCCTTTGCTGCATAAGAAATGAGCCGCATGGATGAGTTTCTAATGGAATTAAGGGTGTTAAGCTGTGTCATCACTTTCTCGGAGACAGCATCATCTGTGTTGCTCTGCAGAGTATCTCCATGCTCTTTGAGGAGATCTAGTTGAAGATGGGTAAAGTGAGTTAAATAGTTAAGCAATCTCATTGCAAATGTAGCAGAACTAAAGATGCGTTTCCCATATCTGTCCATCGTCCTGGAATCTCTATTAGGAGGATGGACAGAAGAAGAGGTCTCTGACATCTCTTTCTTGGTGGCCGCCATCACCACTATGGCATCAACGGGGACTCCTTTATAAGAAAGGACTTATCCTGAGGGGAGATGATAAATTTGTTGGGCCTCTGAGGGACCAGTTCCATGGAATCAGGAGACTCCCATGCCTTAGCGATTAAGTCCATTAATTCTTCAAAAGGCAGAGAAACCCAGGATGTGGAAGGTTGTGACCCAAAGGCCTTCAGGAGCACGAATGATCCTCAGTAGGGGTAAGAAACTGCCATGATCACCCTTCTGCTTAAGTATTTCTAGAATGTCTGCAAATGAGACATCTTTGAGGGGACCATAGGGACCCTTCTGATTCCTCTAAGTCAGTGCCTGATGTCAAGGATTCCTGAGGGAATCAAGTGCCTCCCTCTTGCACAGTCTCTTCCTAGGGACTTCATCAGTGGGGGCGTTAGGTGAAGTCTCCATAGAGCAGAGGTCGCCCAATGGGGTTACCTGAGGCTCTGGGTCTCAACACTTGGTAGGAACATGTGATGTAGAGACAGAACGGGGCCCTTTAGGGAGGAAGAGAAAGGACCTGAAGAGATAAAAGTCTTAGTAGACATGACCTTCCTCATGGCATTGGAGGCACCGGTGTCTCGGTCGAAGGAGTCCGCCAGTTCCAAAGAAGGCGGCAGTCTCCTCAGGGCCAAGACCATGGCCTCCGAACCAGAGGACGGGCCGAGCTCAACTGCACGAGACCCGAGAGGAAGAGTCAGAAATGAAGCCTCAGTTCGACTCTCCCACGGAACCAAAGAGAGAGTGTCGGCTCGAGACCTTTCATCTGAACTGAAGATGCCAAGGTCAACAGGGCCAAAGGCACCAGAATGAGCCTTGACTCCGAGGTTCCACAACTATCAGGTCCTCACCTTCCGGCTCCAAAGGCTCGATTGGTCTCGGAGGAGGAGCAGAAACCGTGAGGGTGTCAGGCTTCGATGCCAGATGGGATGAAGCTTGAAAGCAATTAGCCAAGACCGGGTTCTCCAAGTCTCTGCACAACAGGTCCCACATCGACATCGAGAGGGTCCTGGAAGAGCGGGTCAAAGGGCCAAGAATCCACTGATCGAAGGATCGGAGACTTTAAAACCTCTGGTACTGGTTCCAAACTCGGGACTTGGCTCTGAGACAAAGGTTCGGTGTTTGGCTCTGAGGGCTGAGGAGCTAGCGACCAAATCTTCCCTGAGGTGATCAGAGCCGATGACTTGGGCTCTGATGACACCTTGGAAGACTTCGACCCCTTCAAAGATTTGGAGGTCTGTTCAGACTCATCTAAAGCCTCTAGGAAGTCTGATTTTAAGAGACCTCTATCAATAAGCTTTCTACGTCTTTCCAGCATAACTCTGCTACTAAAGAGTGGCAGATGGAACCGTCCTCTTGCAGGTCTAAAGGCCTAAACAATAAACATATGAGGTGTGGTGGTTAGTGATGGACATCTTCTATTCACAGCCACAGCCCTTGAACCTTGATCTCTGTTTTTCTGACATGTGAAAAAAAAAGAGAAAACAGCACAATTGCTAAGGTTCAGATCCCTGATCTCTATAAATATTAAGAACACTAGCAATCACACAAAACGTTCAGATCCCTCAACACTCACTAACTCTACTTTGCTGCTATTGAGAACACTAAGAATCACAAAAAAAAGTTCAGATCCCTGAACACTGACTAACTCTATTTCACAAAAAAAAAAAACAACAGATAGAATCACTGACAGAGCCCTATCAAAAACTCAACTAAAGAAATGGCCAAAGGCCTAGGAGCAACCGCTCCTAAGAAAACACACAAAGCACATGCTAAATATCTCAAAAAAAACCACAAACAAGTAATATTTAGATTACTACAATTATATATATCACAAACTATCACAGTTATAGAAAAGTTTCTGTCAAAAGACAAAAAAAAAAGGGTACTGGCCCGAGCTTCTTGCGAAGAGTGTGAGATCCATTGCAGCAGCAAACTAGATCTGGGGTTTGGCAGCAGTGCATCATGGGATAGGGACTGTGTCTCGAGCTTCTCAGAGATCTAGAGCTTGAAAGTAGCCAACTCGGAGCCTATGGATCGGCTCCAAACCCACGTAAGAACAAACGGCGATATTGAACAACTTCACATCAGTAGTTTAAAGTTTGAAAGCTTTCTTTTTTTTTTTTAGGCAGGTAGAACAGAGTTGTACCAACAATGGTACAAAAGAGTAACATAATGGTAAAGTAGAATAGGAAATAAAGGAAAGATATCAATGATGGTACAAAGAAAATACTGTTATGGTAAAGAGAAAAAGAAAATACCAACAATGGTATAACAGGGAACTACTGCTTGTGTTAAGAAAGCTAAAAGCAGAAATCAAGGAGCTGGGTAAATAAAGAAAGGAACAAGGAATCATGAATAAAGAGTCTTACAGAGAAAAACACAATTTGTAGAAATATAGCTTGCTCAAGAGCTGTAGGATAGACGTGTCTGGTATTAAAAGTGGCAAAAGAGATCTGTGGGAAGTGGAACTGGAACTTGATTTGCAACAGTGAGGATGTATCTGGGAGACCTAGAAGGAAATATAACAAAATAGGGTAGATTTCTGAAGACATTTATGAAAATATTTGGTATGGGAGACATAAATTCAGTAACAGGAACTTGGAGAGAATTTGCATATTATTCCCCAGAGTAAAATAATGGGGCTAGACTAGACATAAATTATATTTCACAGGAACATATGCATTTACGTGAAAGCTTTGACACTCAGCCAGTAACTATTTCAGATCATATGCCAATAAAAAGTAAGATAAAAAAATGCAGTGTAATGAAGTAAAAGATGGTATTTCTGTGGAAGCCGGGCATGTGGTGTACACCTGTAATCCTAGCAGCCTGGGAGGCAGAGGTTGTTGGATCGAATCAAACTGTGTGTGACCGACCACATTTCCTGAAAAACAGGAAAAGAAGTAACCCCCAAGGAAACAAATATAAGGTGAAAAAAAAAAGTAAAAATGAGACACTGGAGCATCCCAACCTATGTCTTAAAAAGAGGAATTTAAGGAATGGGTAGTAGAAATTATTTGAGAGTTATTGGGGAAGACAGAATTTTCTTCAGAAGGTATAACTAGTGAGTGGGATAATATGAAAGTGGAGTTTAAAAATGCAGTAGAAATAAAAGAAGATGATATGTTTAAGAAGTAACAAGAATTATTTAGAGGGTCAGACAAAGTTTAAAGATTACAGAATAACGGGAATCTCGCAGAACAAGATGAGAAAATAATGGAGTATCTGCATAATATGCATGGGTTTAGAAAGATTGTTGCTAAGAAACTGTTTTTTGATAATAACTCTACAGCACAAAACCTTTTAGCACAATGACTTGGGCAACATAAATTAGAAGGGTTTTTACCAAATGTAGAGCCTATAAAACAAAAATAACCAGAGATTTGATAGAGGTGTTAAGAGATACTTTAGAAAATTTATGAAAAATTGTATAAAGCAGAGAAATGTGGAAATCAAGAAAAATCAGAAATTAAAATATTTATGAAAGACTTAAGTATGCCAAGGTTAGAGGTAGATGAGGCTCAACAATTAGCAGTTAAGACAGGAGGAGATGAGATAAAAATTGTATGTATAATCAATCTGCAGGAAAGTCTCCAGTAATAGATGATGTATTCCTGTGGAAGTTTGGAACCTAGGGGTAAGAAACTGATAAAAATCTGGAAGGTTTTGTTAACCGTATTTTAAAAGGAGGGGAAGTACAAACATCCTGGAAAAAACTCTGCTGGCTGTACCTAAAGACAGCAAAGATCCATCAGCTCTAGCTTCATATAGGCCCAGTTAAATTTTAAATCATGATTATAAAGTGTTTATGTCTATAATGTTTTAAAGAATGCCAAACATGCCAAAATTGAAAGATATGGATCAATGCAGTTTTGTGGAGGGGAAGCAAACATTTGATAGCATTAATAGAACCAGAGGGAAGCATAATGTAAGAAAATGCTGCTGTTGTTGGTGGGTCTTGATGCAGAGTAAGCATTTGGCAGAGTAAGCTGGGATTTTATGAGTAGGGCAATAGAAGCATTTATATTCCCTGATACAATAGTATGGTTAATTTGGAGGATACATGAGGGTCAGAGGCAAAAATTAAAGTGGGAGGGTTCTTCTATGATACGTTGTGCCTGAACAGAGGAATCAGGCTTGGGTGTCCTCTTTCCCCTTTGTTATTTGCATTATATTTATAGCCATTGCCAAAGAAAATAAGGACTCAGAAATTCAAGAATATAATTGGTATGGTAATCAAGAAAAGTTGGTTTTATTAAAAGATCATATTTTGTACCTGATAAAACCAGAAAAGTACATCTCAGTGTTGTGGGACATTCTGAGATAGTTTCAAGTCTTTCAGGCCATAAAATTAATAAAGATAAAACAAAGTCTATGACTGTAAGCTATGTACCCACACATGAATTGCTTTATCAATATCCATATTTATGGGAACATGATACAATGAAGTATTTAGAAGTATGGGTTAAAATGATTCTCTTATGGCAGCTAAGGATATGTGTGAAGAGACTAAACAAAAGATAATTCAAAAACTGAGAAACTGGAAGCTCTTGCTTATACAAGCAGTAAAAGCGTTTTAGTCCCTTCGCTTTTATACAGACGTCAGGCATATTTTCACCAACCAAAGGAGAAGTTGTGGGTAGCAATTACTAAAGAGTTGAAGGATTTTATCTGGGAGTGGAAAGGGGCAAGAGTCAAATGGGATAAGGTGATGCTTCCAACAAAACAAGGTGGCTTAGGGTTATTTGATTTGAAGGTTAAGGCTCATATACATAACACAAGCAAACAGCTATAATTCAGTTTGGAAAGGGATGATGACGAAGCAGTTGGAGAAATTCAAGAAGTAAGGAGACAGTGGGATTTTGGTTGCAGATCCTTAAGAATAACAAGGGTCATACAGAATATTATATTCATAAAGTAGCAGAAAATATTCCAAGAACTAAGCCAACATGAGAATAGAGAAAGGAGATTCTGTCAATAGGATAGACTGTAATTAGGGGTAAAAATAATAAGCAAGAGGGGCAGGTACTTACTGGAGAAAACTGCCAAAGTAACCAAGGTACTGGGAGCAAATGACTAGACAGGAAAGCTATTAGAATGGGAATGGGAACGGGCCAAGTACATATCCGGACTGCAGGCTAGAGACTGCTTTCTCTATAGGAGATTGATGTCAGACTATAGGCAAACAGAAAGGGATAGGGGAATCCTTAGTTAAAGTCCTGTTGTGGTAGAGTTCTTACTTGAATCTAGAACAGAAACTGGTCTTAAAAAGGGATAATTAGTAGGGCATATTGCCCAATAACTATAGTAAGCAATCGATGGAAGTTGGAAAAGATTGGTAAGAGAGATGGGATTAACAAATTCACAATAACACAATGAGAGAACATATGTATATCTCTCAAATATGTAACAAAGATTAGAAGATTTAGGATGTTTGATTGGAAGTGTCTGCATTGGTATTTTTATACCCCAAGCAGACTCCAAATTTTTTTCCTCGGGTAGATAGCAAATGTTGGAGCTGTGAATATAGAAGAAAGAGATAACCGGGAACATATATTTTAGGAGTGGAATGAGTTTATTTAAAATGCATCTAGTATGTTTTAATGTTATACGTTAGTATTTTTCATGATTACCATATTTGATTATATATATAAAAATTTTTTGTGGTTGTGTTCGGGGCTATGTTATGAAAATTTGTTATGATCTGTTTCTATTTGTTCAGCAGAATGAGGTTGATCATGTGACCTTAAAGAGGGATATTTAAACAAGTTTTCTGTTTTCATTGGGTATCTGATAAAGTCTGTGTAGAGACCTAGACGAAAAGCACATCATTAAAACGTTTGTTGGCAAGAGTTCTTTAGGTTGTCATTGTTTTTTGTTTTACTAATTTATTTAATTTATTTTCGTCCAAAAATAGTGGTGTTAACTATAAAAATAAATTATAAATGCACTCCCAGAACACTATTACCAGTTATAATTAATTCTTAAAATCTTAATATATTAAAAAAATAAGAAGTTATGTTCTTACCATAATGTTCCATGTGAATTGTTCATCTCGCCTTTGTTCTTACACACGGGTTCGGAGTCGATCCTCGGCTCCGAGTCGGCCGCATCACCAGCTCCGCATCTTCGAGAAAGCTCGAGGCACAGTAATATCCCATGATCCTCAGGTGCTAACCCTCAGATCTAGTTTGCTATACCAGAAGAATCCCTCTAGAAACTGTGTCCTAAACACTTAGAACAAACACTACACACTGTCTGGTACCCTGCCATCAACTAGAGGAGAAAAGATGCCATTCCTGATGTAAAGTAATAAGCTGAATGCTAACAATGTCTAGAGAAGACTGAACAAGAATTCAGTTGAACCCGTTCTCCCAGACCGCAGGACGGGGAATAGAGGGGGGGAATGTAAGAACAAAGGCGAGATGAACAATTCACACGGAATGTTATGGTAAGAACATAACTTCTTAATGTGAAATTGTTCAATCTCGCCATTTGTTCTTACACACAGGTAGCGTCCCTAGCTCCTTTTTCCTGGATGGCTCAAGGGAGAACATTCCTGAGTACAGTGTAACCAAACATCGACCTGTCCCTGCAGTTTTTGTCTAGTTTATAGTGGGCGATAAAAGTATGTGGTTTTGCCCAAGTTGCCGCTGCACAAATGGTATCTAAAGGCAAATGAGCGGTATGGGCTAAAGAGGTAGCGATCGCCCTTGTAGAATGAGCTCTGGGTTTGAAAGGGAGTTGTTGTTTCGATTCAGCATATACAAAATTTATGCAGTCTGAGAGCCATTTGGATAAGGTAACCTTCGTTACCGCCTGTCCTTTCATTTGGTCAGCATATGAGACAAATAGCTGGTCTGACTTTCTGTATTCTTTTGTCCTGTGTAAGTAAAATCTCAGCTGCCTGTGGATGTCCAATTTGTGCAGCATATATTCTAACTTATAGGAGTGTTTTTTGAAGAAGGTAGGTAGTTCAATAGATTGATTGATGTTTTGAATGGAACAAACCTTCGGAAGGAAGGACAGATTGGTGAGCAGGATTACTCTGTCTGGGTGAAAAATCATGTACAGGGGTCGGATAGATAGAGCCTGCAACTCTGAAACTCTCCTGGCAGAGATGGCAACCAGAAAGAGCATTTTCCACGAAATAAATTTTAACGGGGTTGTGGCGGCTGGTTCGAATGGGAGCAACATGAGTTGTGACAGCATGAGATTAAGATTCCAAGGGGCTACTGGATTACGAAAGGGGGGGACGGAGGTGAAAGGTACCTTTCATAAAAGCTTTGCAAAGCCTGTGGGATATAAGAGAACCATCTCCCCGACCAACATGAAAATTGGATATAGCCGCCAGTTGTACCCTTATTGTGGAAGCTGATGCACCTTCTTGAAAAAGTGTGGTAAGGAAATCTAGTATCTTGTGTACTGGAGCCCCAAATGGATCTATACCTTGTTTGGAGGCCCAGTACACAAAACAGTTCCATTTGCTGTTGTACAATTTCCTTGTAGATGGTTTGTGAGAAGATACAATAATGTGTTTTAATGCAGGGGATAGTAACTCTGACCTGTCTAAGATGGGAAGTGGAGCAGCCAAGCTGTCAGTTTGAGGGACTTGAGGAAGGTGTGAGGAACTCCCGACGAATGTGTCAACAGGTCTGGCTTTGGGTCCAGAATCCATGGTTCCTCCACTTGATGGGATTGAAGGATGGGAAACCAGATTTGTCGAGGCCAGAATGGGGCTATCAGTATTATGGTCCTCTCCAGATGTTTGGCTTTCTGCAAGAATCTGGGAATTAGTGGAACAGGAGGAAAGGCGTAAAGGAGACTCGGGGGCCAATCATGTACTAGTGCGTCCCTGGGGACACCCCCCGGAGGGGGTAACAGGGCAAAGTAGCTTCTGCATTTGGCATTCAATGGGGATGCAAACAGGTCGCAGCAAGGCTGGCCCCATCTGCGGAAAATCTCTTCCGCCACTTGAGATTTGAGGGACCACTCGTGAGGGAACAGGATGGCTCTGCTCAGCCTGTCCGTGATTACGTTGGATGTCCCCGGGATGTGCATTGCTATCAGAAAGCGTCCGGTGGATTTCGCCCATTGCCAAATTCTGAGGGCATCTCTGCATAACGGGTAAGACATGATTCCCCCTTGCTTGTTTATGTACCAGACTACTGACATGTTGTCTGTCTGAACTGTCACTGTTCCCTTTGGTAAGGACTTGTGAAAGTGTTGCAACACTAGAAACACCGCCCTCAGCTCTAGGACACTGATGTGCAGGTTGTACTCCAAGTTGGACCATTGACCTTGGACTGTTTGTCCCTGAAAAAATCCCCCCCACTCTATCAGGGAAGCGTCCGTGGTTAGAGTTGCTACCGGACTGGGTAACACAAACGGTCGTCCTAGTGTTAGATCTTGACTGTGAATCCACCACAAGAGATCCTTTTGGCAAGAGTTCGTGATCAATATCTCGTGAGATAGTGGAAGCTGTTGGTAAGACCACTGAGCGAATAGCATCCACTGAAGAATCCTCATATGCATCCTGCCTAAGTGGACTACGATAAGGGAGGCTTCCATCAAGCCTAGTACTCTTAATATTTGTCGCGCAGGAACTCTCTTGCTTTGGAGAAGGACTGAAATTTGATGTCTGAGGTCTGACACTGTTGGTGAGGGGAGAGTAACTCGAGCCAGGGAAGTGTCTAGCTGTGCTCCTATAAATAAGATATGCTGTGACGGCGATAAGACAGACTTTCCAAAATTCACCATTAAGCCTAGAGAGGAGCAGAGGTTGATGGTGTAATCCCTGGCTTGCAGAAGACGATATTCGGTGGTGGCAGATAGGAGCCAGTCGTCTAGATAAGGAAACACCTGGAATCCCCTTCGTCTCAGGTGAGATGCTACTACTGCCATGCATTTGGTGAACACCCAAGGGGCTGAGGTGAGACCAAAGGGCAGAGCGCAAAACTGAAAATGACTGGCTCCCAGCCGGAAGCGCAGATGATCTCTGGACGCCCTGGCCATCTTGATATGGTAGTACGCGTCTTTGAGATCTATAGAGCACATCCAGTCGCCCTCCTGCAGAAAAGGAAGGATTGACTGTAGCGTGACCATCCGGAACTTTTCCTTTTTCACGAAGGCATTTAGTTTGCTGAGGTCCAAAATTGGCCTCCAGTCCCCTGTTTTCTTTGGAACTAAAAAGAACCTTGAGTAAGTTCCGGATCCTATTTGGTCTGCCGGGACTGGTTGGATTACTCTGTTTTCAAGCAACCTTCTTATCTCCACGGTTGCCTGGTCTCACAGACTGGGTGGAACGTCTGGAGATTTTTGGGGTTGTGTGGCATTCTGATGAATGGAATGTTGTATCTTCTGGTAACTATGCTTTTTACCCAGGAATCCGATGTAAGATTTAGCCAAGCCTCTGGGTATAGCGCCAAGCGACCCCCAACTTCCTCCAGAGTAGGACAGTCGGGCCTGCATTCAGGAGTGCTGGAAGGGCTTCCCAGAGAAGGTATCTCTGTCACCCTGATTTTGCGGACCCCCTCTGCCTGCTGGGCGGCATCTTCTATTTCTTCCCCCTCCCCTGCCTCTGGAGGGGGCCTCGCTTTCGGTGGGCTGAAAAGATCCCTGAGTCTTTCGGAACCACATTTTTCCTCCTTGTTGCCCTTTGGGGTTGGGTCTAGATGGGGTGGAAAAACGGACCCCTACAGCAGACAGGGTCTTCCCTTCCTGCTCACACCTCGTGAGAGTCTCCTTTACTTTGGGCCCAAACAAGGAGGCACCATCAAAGGGGGCATTGGCAAAGGAAGACTTGAAGGCTTCCGCAAAGGAGCATAAGCGCAACCAGGATTGCCTCCTTAGGGCGATCTCTGAAGCTGCCGCTCTACTCGACCCTTCGGCTGTGTACGAAATCAGCCTCATGGACGAGTTCACTAGAATTTAGGGTGTTAAGTTGCGCTGTCACTTTCTTGGCAACAGCAGCATCTGTGTTTCCCTGGAGAGTATCTCCCAGTTCCTTAATGAGATCTCTCTGTAAACGTGTGAAATGCGTAAGGTAGTTGAGCGATCGGATGGAAAAAGTCGCAGAACTAAATATGCACTTCCCATACCTGTCCATCGTCCTGGAATCCTTATTAGGGGGATGGACAGAGAAAGATGATGATTCAGACATCTCCTTCTTACTGGCCGCTGCCACCACCATAGTATCCACGGGAACTCCTTTTGTAAGGTAAGATTTGTCTTGGGGGGGGCGGTCATGTATTTGTTTGGCTTGCAGGGGACTGGTTCCACTGTATCGGGCATTTTCCATGCCCTCCGGGCTATTAGATCCATGAGTTCATCAAATGGCGGGGTCACCCAGGAGGTAGAAGGTTGAGCCCCAAATGCCTTCAGCAAGACCGATTCATCCACAGAAGGGGTAAGGGTATGCCACTCTCCCCCTCTGTTTCAGGATTTCCAAAATGTCCGCAAATGAGACATCTTCAGAGGGGGACCGTGGGGACCCTTCTGCTTCATCCAAATCGGTATCAAATGTGAGAGATTCCTGGGGGGAATCAATGTGCCTCCTCTTGCACAATCATTTCCTTGGAACATCCTCAGCGGGGGCTTCTGGGGATGCATCCAAGGAACCGGGGTCGCCCTGTGGGGCTGTCTGAGGCATTGGGTCTCGACGCTTGGTAGGGACCGAAGGCACAGAAGCAGAACGCGGGCCTTTCGGGGAAAGAGAAGAAGAGACTGATGATGTATGTGTCTGATCAAACAAGACCTTCCTCATGATGTCGAAGGCACCGGTGGCCCGATCTGAGGATCCGACCCGATCCGAAGATGGTGGTAATTTCTCCAGAATTGGAACCACGGGCTCTGACACTGAGGATGGATCTGAATTGATCTGAGCCGAGGCACTGAGGGGAAGAGTCGGAACCGACATCTCGGTTCGACTGTCCCCCCCGGAACCCAGGAAAATCTTCGGCTCTGAGACTCTCCGGCTGGTTCCGAAGGAGTCAAGGTCAACGGGGCCGATAGTGCTACTGGAGGCTTCGGCACCGAAGGCTCTATGATCATCGGTTCTTCGACTCCTAGCTCTGATGACTCGATGGGTCTCGGAGGAGGAAGTGTCGAAGGGACAGGAATAGTCTCGAGTTTTGAAACCAGCTGGGACGAAACCTCGATTAATTTGGACAGAGCCGAGTTCTCCATTAGCTTCTGTGCCACTCGATCCACATCGGAGTCGGAAAATGGCCTCAAAGAACGGGTCGAAGGGGCCGAAGCTGTCACTGAGCGAAGGATAGAAGGCGGTGGTACCTCTGACACCGGCTCCAAGACCTGAGTCTCGATTAGAGACAAGCGCTCGACGCCTGGCACCAAGGTTATAGGAGCCGGCGTCCGAATCTGGAAAGAGGTGCTCGGAGTCGATGACTTGGGCTCCGACACTCTTGAAGACTTCGACCCCTTCGAAGACTTTGACACTTGTTCAGCCTTGTCCAGGGCCTCTTGAAATTTGGGTTTAAGCAACCCTCTGTCAACCAACTTCCTGTGTCTTTCCAGCATGACCCTCCCACTAAAGGAATGACAAATGGAACAGTCTTCCTGCAAGTGGAGACGGCCAAGACAGTAGACACAGGATGAGTGGTTATCAGTAATGGACATCTTCTGTCCGCACTGACATCTCTTAAAGCCTGATTTGGCTTTCTCTGACATTTTGAATATATATATAGTATATGTCCAAAAACATAGCACACTTAGAAAAAACACACTATATAAATATGTGTGTAAAATTTAAATGTCTATAATAATAATAATAATAATAATAATAATAATAATAATAAATCAACAGTTTAACTATAACCTACTATATTATAGAAATATTCAAAACACAGCACACTATATAATATATATATATATATATATATATATATAAGAAGAAAAAACAGTTAAGGCAAAAATTTACAAAGGACTATGAAAATACTGTCAATCCTGACAGAAAAAGCATGAGCCTTAACTAGTAAAAATTAAACTATCTATTCTGAGTAAAATACACTCTCAAATAACACTCCTACACTAAATTACTTATAAACAACCTATTTTAAACACTAAGAACTAGCTATAAGCTGACTAAATGAAAAAATATAGAAAAAATATACTGGCCCGAGCCTCTCATATGCGATCTGCTGCTAGCGGCAAACTAGATCTGAGGGTTAGCACCTGAGGATCATGGGATATTACTGTGCCTCGAGCTTTCTTGAAGATGCGGAGCTGGTGATGCGGCCGACTCGGAGCCGAGGATCGGCTCCGAACCCATGTGTAAGAACAAACGGCGAGATTGAACAATTTCACATTACATATTTATAGCTATATCTATTTCTAAATTGCCATTATTTATAGATATAAAATGGTAACGTATCTAACCTCTACAATTATATAACTGGTAGAATAACAATCAATATTCAATAAGATTATTAATTTATTAAAAATTAATTGCTATTAATATTAATAATTTATTATTAAGGCTATGCTAAACAAAACCTGGGAGGGGGAAAAACAAGAGACAATTACAACTTCCTAAATTTACATATAATATATTAAGTTAAATGTCCTTTGTCTTAATGTAGCTTTTAATTTTAATAGACTTTATTAAGTCCTGGCCAGCTATTAGCATTTAGTTAGAGTTGCCAGTAAAGTTCACACTTCTCAAGATTAAAGATCCATGGTCCACCCCTATCATTCTGTGGGAGTTGTTCTATAACAATGAACTTGAAATCATGTCCCTGGATTTTCTTGAACATGTTTTGCTAATGTATTTGGTTATTTCACATTTCTGATATCATAGCAGTGCTTGTAAATCCTTTTGTGGAGTGTCCTCTTGGTTTTACCAATATAAAAGATATGGCAGATAGTACACATTGCACAATATACCACACATTTTGTGTTACAGTTATAGGAACCATTCACACTAAATGGGTTATTGTTATTAGGAAACAAGTGGCCTACAAATATGTGTTTACAATAATTGCAACTCCCACATTAACTCATGCCCTTTTTACTGACAATCTTCCATTCATTCTCAAACATATTATTTAATTTTCTCCCTTTTCTATAGGTAATCAAAGGTTTTTCACCCACATTCTCCTTCATTTTCTGATCATCAGTCAAAATGGACCAGTTTTTCATGAGTATATGCTTTATGTTACTATTTTTAAAAAAATGGTTATGAATGCCCTCTTAATATTCATGTTTTCTTCATGTCTAGATGCCTCATTCATCTTAGTTTTATCTGCCAAGTTATTTGTAGGAAGGCTATCATTTGAATTTACTCTATTGTTTATTAATGACTTCATATACATTGCATTATCAATAAATTTTGCAGGGTAGCCTAACTTTAAGAACAGATTTTTAAATATAGTACATCCATCCCAAAAATCTTCTTCTAGGGTCACTATTCTGGCAGCAGTCACAAACTGTCTTTGGATAACAGCTTTTTTCTGTGAGACTGGGTGTGCACTGGAAATGAAGGAAACTGTTTGAATATGTGGGTTTCCTATATATTTTTGAAAGAAACATTCAATTTGTATTATCCTTCATTAACCATACATTCAGTTAAGCAATGTGCTCATCATGGTAAGTGGAAGTAAATTTAAAAAATTCACTACTGTTATTTATAAATTGAACAAATTGAGGTATACATTTTTATTGCCATCCCATAGGATAAATATACCATCCAAAACTCATGTGTAAAATTTGCAACAGGTATAAAACTCTGAATTAAATAAATACTTTTCTCCTGCTATATCATAACAATATTGGCAAACAGTCTGCAACATGGTGATCCCATAGCTACCCCTCTATTATACAAGTACAGTTGTTTTTCAAAGGTCAGAAAATTATTTTTCAACACAATTTCTAAAAGTTTTTCATATAAATGTATATGGTCTTTTGATTTGCCTCTCTCAAATAAAAGGTCTAGAAACCATTCTGATCCCAAAAAATGTGGTATTATGGTGTATAACTCACATAGGAAGTTTATAAGGAAGGGCACTGATTTACTTAAAAATCCCAACAGTTCCGATATGCCTGTGGTTCTTGTGCCATTAGTGTTTTTAACTTAACAATCAAGAAATTTTGCACATGGATAAGTGATACTCCCCCTCGCATTGACAATGGACCGCACAGGGGGTTGTGCAATACTTTAATGAATCTTGAGTAATCCAAAGATAGATGGAGGTACTGGATTTATTACATTTAGATAATTATACTCATTGATATTCATTTGTTGATTAATGAATAAGCCCTAAAGATTCTTTCTTATTTTCTGATAAGTGCCATTTAATTCATTTATAGAGGCTTTAGAATATGTATTATCTGCCAATAACCCTTTCATTTTGAGAATGTAATCAGATTTGTTCATGATTATCAGACCACCCCCTTTATCTGATTTAATAATCCTGATGTTTGATTCATTTCTTAATTCATAAAGTCTCTATTTTTTTAGTGGTTTACTTTGCTTTTTGTGTATCATCTTATGAGTGATCCAGAAGCAACATCATAAGAACACCTTAAGGCACATTTCACTATATAGCAGAAAGTAGATGGGCATTCAAAAATGTCTTCATTTCAAGAAGTCGGAAGGTTAACACTTAACCTTTTCAAGTTCTCAAAAGACAGGAGTAAAAACTTTAACATGTGAGCTTATCAGTTTAGAATTCTGAATATTACAATGGAATATGGATAAACTTTCTTATGAAATGTGTCAAAAGCTTTTGCACCCCTGTCAGAGAGAATAAGATTAGCATTAGCAATTTGTCTAGCAGATGCAGTTTTGGATATGGATCTACTTTAGTGTTAGAAAACAAACATTTATGAGGTACCATGTATAGCTTGGTAGACTTTCTAGGAGCAGGAGGTTGACTTGTCTGGTAAACTACAAGCTGTAAGAATAACATTCTCTAAAGCAAACAAAACAGGAGGGACAGCTGCAGGCTTAGGAGTATTGCAATGTAACAAATCATAATACATTTGCTGGGAAATAGGACTTTTATTCTCACAAATAAAGTAATTGGTTAAAACAACACACGGGCCAGCCTTCAATGACACTGTATGACCTATGACTCTTAATAACTAATGCAAATGAACACTTTGTAAAGATGATAAATGATAAAATTTTTAATGAAACATAAAAATCGGTAAGCACTTTCACAATGTATCACATTGCTTCCTCAGACCATTAAAAATAACAAGGTAACAAGCTGCATAAATACCATCAATGCCATCTAATTGAAACAATGTGACTACACACAACCAATCATTCTGTTCCCATAAAGAAAAAAACTTTCATTTTAGATAAAGTCTTAGAAAAGATAAGACTTCTTAAGGGAAATCTAATGTGACACTTTCCTCAAAATCAGACTCTTCAAGTTGAGAAGAATTCCTGAAGTATATATCATCCACCCCAACCCCAACCCAATCCCTGCTCTTCTGACAGAAAATCATAATCAGAAAGTGGGGGAACTCTCTCTATTCCTCCCTGAAGAGGTAGCAGAAAGTGAAAAAGCAGAAATTAGTGCTCTAGCAAATCCCAGCAAATTTTCCCTGCTGGCATAAATAGATACAGAAGGCAAGTTTTTCTCTTTTTGTTTTCTTTTCCTGGCAACTCCCTGGAAAAAGACTAACCCATAGCAGACAGACTAACCCAGGGCTTAGGCACCTTTCCCAGATATGTGAAATACCTCCAACGGCCCCTTCCCCCAAGACCGCTGCTTCTATGCTTCTATGAAGATGCTTCTATGCCCTGGTCCTTAGTGGCAGTAGGTGTCACACCAGAGGGATCAGGGGAAAAAGATGTGCAGTCTAAGGAACCATGGCTGGCTGCAGCAGAGTTACCCATAAGTGGCTGAGGCACAAAAATGAGCCAACCTGATACCCAGAGATGTCCGGATTACTTTCTTCTTCCTGCTGGCAGGGTGAAGAAGAACTGTGGAGGCCAGTAACTGCTCCAAAGGTTCAGCCAAGAAGAAAGCACTGATGATGGGTAGCAATACCTGAATGCGTCAATAAACCTTTAAACAGGCAAGAAAACCATTGATAGTACCCAAAAGTACAATATCCAGTCCCTAATCTAAAAAATATAAAAACCTGTAGGAATTAGTTTCATAAAATCAGTAAATATTAAGTCTGACTGAAAAAAAAAGTTTTCCAAATAAAAATCGTTTTGTTGACAGTTTTTCACAATAGCAGACTTATATTCCAGCCTTAAAAGATTGCTATCTGATGACAGTTTCATGAAGCCTGATAAAGGGGCTCAGTTCAGCAGAAAACAAGCTCTATGTTTTTTGGTGCTCTGTCTTTCTATATGGAGCTCTACTCAAGCTCTAGACAGTTAGAACATATAGAAGACACCCTTATGCTTTGAAAAGCTGGCCAGGGCCAAGGGGTCTGACCCAAAAAGCTTAGGCTAGTACAACAATAGTCTAATCTTGAACATCAAACACTCCTGTCTTTTCCTATGGTCATAGTCCAGTGATAGAGCTGCAGTAGTATGACAAAACAGGGGAGAAGAAAAAAAATATGTTTATAAACACTAATCCATGATTTTGCATAGAGATTCTGTTGCACTGTGGTCTTCCTGACACCCTGAAGGAGTGCTGTGAGTTGCCTTGCTCTCTTTTTGAATGCTTCTTGTTGTGACAATGCTCCACCTCCAAAAAGCAGAAAGCCCACAGGAACAGATGTAGGTAGGCAAATACATCAACATACAATATGTATAAATACTAATGAAGAGCCACATCAAAAGTTATAATTACTTCACTCTTTCATGCTGTAATCTGCAACATACTTAAAAATAACCACACCAGAAATGTGGAAAAAACAGCAAAAGTCAGATAAAACTCCACAAATTTATTACAGAGAGTTAAGCGCTTTAGTCCCCAAATGGGACTTCTTCAGAACTGCCATTATTAAAGCACAAGCCATTTAAATACATCTCAGACTAATCATGTGACATGCAATGAACCAATCAATTTAATAAAACAATAAGCACTTCAAGTTATGTGTGCAGAACCTAGTGCTTGAACAAAAACACAAATACATAAAACAGTATAAAAACAAATGCTTATGCCCCTGAATGATAAATGGGTTAATATTAGGACAACAGACCCTTGATTTATTAGATGTTGAATGTATGTTTACGTAACACCAGCTTTAAAAATATACAAATAATATCTATTAAAAAAGCAGCTAAACATATAACCTTTTTAACTTTAATAAAGGTCTAACAAAGCGAGCTTCATTCAACCAAGGGGGCAGTGTAGCATTTAATTTCAACTGCCAAATAGGTTCACTAACCAAAAAATGTTCTTCAATTATATAGGTCTTTTTTTATCTGCTCCAGAACTGGAAATGTAAATCTATGTCTAGGGCAGGCATGCATATGTCTATATAATACATTTGTAGTTTTTGCCTTGTTAACCTCCAGGACATGTTCATAAATTCTCTTCTTTAGTTTTCTCTATGTAAAAAGCATGACAAGAATCACAATAGGCAGTATAGACTATCCAACTAGGACTCACAGTTGAAATGCTCTTTATTCCCCACTAATATAAACTGGCACTGCCTACAATGCTCACATTTAAACATTCCACTATTAATGTGCTTGCTCACATTCCTGGCTTTTCTTTCCAGTAGATTCTTGAAACATTTATTTTCTTATACACCATTTTTGGCCTGTCACCCAAAGGATTCACTTCAGATGATCTAAGTTTTAAAACTTTGAATTTCATATGGCCAAGGCCATATGATCAAAGTTTCAAAACGTCGAACACCTGAAATAAAAACAAAAACAAAACAAATAAATTGTTCTGGACATTTCTGCTGGGGGGCAAGCCCCCCTGCTATTTAAATATAGCAACTTCAAGAATGCACTACAGTGAAGAAAAGGGAAAATTTCCCATTCTGCTCTGTATGGAGATCTCCATTCAGAATGTTCAAAGTTTTAAAACTTCGATCATATGGTCTCGGCCATATGAAATTCAAAGTTTTAAAACTTCGATCAACTGAAGGGAACCCCCACCCAGCAACATATTCAAGTGTTCATCAGAGGATATAATGAGCCAGTTTTCTAAAATATAATCCACTATTCTATAGGTGTCAATGGTAAAAGTTAGAATAAAGGGTTTACCAAAGTCCACCCCTTTATCCACTCTCATCATGGAGTGCTTTACATTAAGTGTTTCACTACAAATACTAAGAGGGTTTGGTAGTAAGGGCATATAAAAACCCTTCCGCCTTTTCCCCACAACTTTGTTCTTAATATCCAATAAGAATTCAGTTGGATAGGCCCATTTAATAAACATCTCTGACAAATTGTCACACTCCACTAAAAATACAGAATCATCTGAAACCATTTGAGAAAGCCTTACCATTTGGCCTTTAACCACAGCTTTTTTCTGAAATTTTGAGTGCCAGCTATTATAGTGGAGGTAACTGTTGGAGAAAGTGGGCTTCCTATGGATGTTAGAAATAAAAACATCCATTCACATAATGTTTAGATAACATCATGTCCAAAAATGTGATACAATTAGCATCATAAAAAAATAAAATAAAAAAGGGGGTGGAAACATTAATATATTCAACAAATTCACTCAATTTCTCCTCAGTATCAATCCAAACAATAAAGATATCATCTAAAAATGGGTACAATAGCTGCAACAATTTTTGTAAGGGGTATTAAAAATGTAATTCTATTCCCAATTAGCCATCACTAAATTAGCAAAACTGGGGGCACTAAGCTGTTTGAATAACTGACCCTCAAAAAATAAAAAAAATGTTAGTACTGAGTCCATTAAAGTCAAAGCTAAACTGACTATCAAAATCTAATACTTCAATATCAAACAAAATTCTTCCAACCACACAAGGCCCACATGGTTGGGAATAACAGAATATAACAAGGTAACAGTCTGCACTAAACTCAATATTAGCAATTTTGCTCAAAAATTCCCAAGAATTCCAACATGTTTGTGGCAACATGGAAACAGATTCTTTAAGTAGACCGTCCAAGAATTTAGCTATACTAGCAACGCCGATTGGTCTCAAAAGTAGATCAATTAGACACTTGTGGATTTTAGGTATACTAAAAATTCTTGTGAAGAGTTTTAAATATAGAATAACTTCAGCCACATCAGATTTCTTAGCAGGAACAAAATTAAATCCCTTAGAAAGCACATCAGCATGAGAGGTAAACAAACACTTGGCAGAATAATTATAAATAGTGACGTCATTGTCAATATTCAGCACTTTACAGGGAAAACTTACTGGGTTAACTACAATTGATTCAGCTTCAGTATTAAATACATTGCAGGAAAAACTAGCCAAACCCACCACAAATAAATCCGTTTTAAAATTAGTTTCAAAATTAGAAATGCTTACCACTTTCCTCCTGTGGCAGTTCCTTTTCCCGTGAAGTTTTTTGGTTTTGCTCCCTGCTTTTGGTAAATTTCTTCACTCACCACCTGTTTTTAGTGGAGTTTTATTTGTACTTTTGCTAGGGGGGGTTTCCCACATTTCTGGTGTGGTTATTAGTCACATACTCCAAAATCACATAACACAACAGTCTAGGAACATAACATGATATGATAGAAGTTGGACATCATCTCTTCTACAACCTCTAGATGAAAAACATATTCATGTAGAGCACTCAAGGACATCACTGCAATCAAACAATACCAGCCTATGGACAGTGCATGTCATTACAGTATAGACCTGCATAGCTCTGCATAAACAACTTAATGTGAAACATATGACCTACCATAATGTTGCAAACCTCACGTTACATAGACCAAATATACATGTACACATCTATTTTGCATATCAAAGTTCAATGGAAATGTTTATGCTTACCCTAGGGGCTGTCATAAAATATAATTCTATGCCACACTGAACTATATGCAACAATATGCAGAGTTAGATATGCTTGTGTCAACCCATGATTGATATACAGACTGGGGCATTTTATCCCAGATGTGTAATGTGCACTAAATAGTTATTCCAAACACCTTTATGAATAAGGTACAAATGCAATACACACATTTAAGATAATCCCAAATAAAAAAGTTATCAACCTTTGCTTCACATCAAGACTGCATGCAGCCATGTGACAGACCTTTTGCCAAGGCCCATACAAAATACAACCCATTACAAACATTGCAGCTGTCATATATTAATGGGTCACACTGCAGCTAAACATTTACATTAGTCTGCATTTCATTCTGTATGGCATACCTTCTGATCTACTACTTATAGTCATTCATCTGTGCTTTCCTAGAGGCACTTTAAAATCCTGCAGAAGTAATGTTGTACATAGTTAATGCACATTACAGTGAGAAGAATAATGACTGTGACATCTGAACAGCACTATTAAATATATCACTACTCATAAGGCTGCCACATAATACAGCAAATGTGCTGTACAATGAAGTCTAAATGATGCATCCAAAAAAAATGTACTGTACAAGATTAAGTGTACATATCAGTATTTGATGTGTACAGACTGACACCTGTTAAGCTCTGACCCTCTCTCTCCATGTACATAGCTAAACCTTTGTCCAGTATTACAGGTCATCAAATGGGTGCTGTACCTATGCAACCATTTTGGAAGATAAGCATGTGCTGTCACAGCCAGGAGAAGGTTCTCATATGTATCAGTTTTTTGAAAGAGATCCCTGAGATCTAAATAATGGCATTAGGTAGAGCATTACTAATGTCTCATACTCTAGCATACTCTCCTGAACTTTTGGTGATCACAAGCAACAGACTGCAAAGGTACCGCTGTAACCCAAAATGCATTAAGATATGTCAATGTGGTTTGTTTTCACTTATATAAATGTATGATTGCCTGTGTTGTAAGTGATAATTTAATTTGTTTAAAAAAAGAGAAAACTAACAGAATGCCAAAAGCTATATAAAAATGTATAATGAGTAAAGTATTAAAGCAGATTGGCCTGTAGCCCTAAAGCATGTATGGATGTATTCTTCTAAAACATTTTTTCATTTTTTTTAATAAATCAGATTTTCACTGTTTTTATATGGTCTGGTAATTTGTCCCATTTGACAAATGCAATTTTTATAAATGCATTTTCTGTTATATTTAGTCTGAAGAGGAGTCCTTACCATTTGAAGTGAGTTGTTATTTCTGTATAACTAAAGAAGTTATGTTCTTACCATAACATTCCACCTGTGTTGTTATCTTTCATCTGTCTTCCACCCATGGGGGGGGTTTGGATCCGAGCTTGGATCCGACTCAGCTGTATTACATAGCTTGGATCCAAGAGCTGAGCTCCTCCTCCTCCACACACAATCCCCCACTCCACCATCACTACCTCAGATCGAGTTAGCTGAAAACATCAGAGCAGAAAGAATAAGAAATATGTGTACCAGGAAAAATAACACACCATCTTCAGGAGTCCAAAGGTGACCAGGAAATGGACTGAGATCCATCTTGCAGATCCTAAAAAAAAGGAAGGGGGATGGAGGGGGGTTGAAGACAGAAGAAAGACAACAACACAGATGGAATGTTATGGTAAGAACATAACTTCTTCATCTGATGGTGTTGCTTTCATCTGAGCTTCAACCCATGGGACTGAGTCTGTAGCTACTCAGACCTTGGGTGGCCCTAAGGAAGGATGTTCCGGAGCACGGCAGAACCAAAGGATTCTCAGCTTCTGGAAATTATGTCCAATTTGTAGAGGTTGATAAAGGTATGAGGGTTAGCCCATGTAGCTGCTGTATAGATGCCATCTATCAAAACTTTGGACCAGAATGCAGAGGAGGTAGAAATGGATCTGGTGGAATGGGCTTTCATTTTGTCTGGCATGGGAATACATTTTAGATTATAAATCAAGTGTATACACTTGGAAATCCAATTAGAAATTGTCACTTTTGAAACCGGTCTTCCTAGTCTGGACTTTGAAAAAGAGACAAATAACTGATCTGACTTGCGAAAGGATTTAGTTCTATCCAGATAAAAACTCAACTGTCTATGTATGTCCAGAGAATGGTATTCAGTATTCCCCTTAGTTTCGGAAATTGGGGAAAAAATGGTAAGTTGATCTCTTGATTGATGTTGACCTCCAAAGCAACTTTTGAGACAAATGAAGGATTAGTGCGGAGGGTAACTCTGTCCTTATGAAAAATAAGATAGGCTTGATGCATAATGTTTGAAGTTCTGAAAATCTCTCTGCTGAGGTAATAGCTACAAGAAATGCGGTTTTCCGGGATAAGAACTGAAGATCTACTTTGGCAGCTGGCTCAAAGGGGGTAGATGTTAAGGCCTGAAGAACTAAAGTGAGATCCCAAGGGGGAATGACTTCTTTAACAGGTGAACAGAGAAGCAAAGTACCCTTGAGAAAATTCTGCAAAGTTTTGAAGAAACCAAAGAAGAGGCATTAAAACCAACATGGTAATTAGAAATGGCTGCTAGTTGCACTTTGATGGCAGATGAAATGGAACCTTTGTGAAAAAGGTTAGAAAGAAAATCTAAGATAAAGGGAACAGGAGCAGAAAAAGGGTAAACTACATGTTGCTGAGCCCAGATAGAAAATCTCTTCCACTTACTAGCATACATTTTCCTAGTGCAAGCTTTTGGAATAAGGGGCAAGGGAGGAAATGCATACAGAAGATCGGGGGGGTCAAGCATGAGCTAGAGCGTCTCTTGGGGATTCCCCTGGTGGAAGGATTAGAGCGAAGAACTTGCTGCACTTTGTGTAGGAAGGAGAGGCGAAGAGATCTCAGCAAGGATGACCCCATTTCTGGAAAATCATGTTTGCCACTGCTGGGTTAAGAGACTACTCGTGAGGCATCAGCAAGGTTCAGCTGAGCCTGTCGGATTTCCACAATCTCATGGGTTCTTGCCACATAGGAGGTAGGATCTGGTTCCCCCTTGTTTGTTTATTTACCAGACTACTGACATATTGTCTGTCTGGATAGCAATAGTCTCTGTCGGAAGAGAATCCTAAAGTGCTTGCAATCCCAGAAGCACTGCTCTCATCTCCAGGACATTTATATGCAAAGTGGTCTCCAGGGCTGACCAAGTGCCTTGGACCATCTGCCCCAGGTAATGTCCCCCCACCCCAACTGGGAAGCGTCTGTGGTCACCATGGCTGAGCGTGTAGAAAATAAGAAAGGACAACCGTCCAGAAAATTTTGAGGGTGAAGCCACCACATCAGAGACAGTTTGCAGACCCTTGACAATCATACTGGATGAGAGAGAGGATGATCCAAGTGACACCATTGCACTGCAAGGGTCCATTGAAGTACTCTCATATGAAGACGGGCTGTGGGAATAATGGTAATGGTTGCAGCCATGGACCCCAGAGCTTGAAGTACCAGGTTTGCCGGGAGGACAAGGAATGTGTAGAATTTCTCTGAAATGAAGCTGTAATGACAGTATTCATTAGGGAAGAAGAAAGCATTGAAATGTAGAGTGTTGAGATGTGCTCCTATAAAGTCTAGGACTTGTACTCATTGGAGATGTGACTATTTCAAGTTGATAGAAATTCCCAAGTACTGAGCTAGTTGCAAGATGTAATTCTGTGCTAGCAACAGTCGATGTCTGGTGGAAGCAGCTATGAGCCAGTCATCCAGGTATGGGAATACTAGGAAACCCTGCAGTCTGAAATGGGCTGCCACTACTGCCATGACTTTGGTGAACACCCTGGGGGCTGTGGTGACACCAAAGGGGAGTACTAGGAACTAGAAGTGACTGGCAACCAACCGGAAGTGGAGAAACCCCCTGGAGTGCCTGTCCATCTTTATATGGTAGCACGCATCCTGGAGGTCTATGGAATACACCCAGTCATTCTCCTGTAGCATAGGGAGAATGGATTGAATAATGACCATCTGGAACTTTGTTTTGGCTATTGATTTGTTCAGATCTGTGAGGTCCAGTATAGGTCTCATCTCCCCCGTCTTTTTGGCACCAAAAAGAATCTTGAGTAGATGCCTGATCCAGACTGGTCTGGGGGAACTGGCTGGATGACTCTTTTTCTTAGCAGACTTGGAATTTCCACGACTGCTGACTCCCTCTGATTGGGTGGAACATTGGGTAGGGTGTTGTTGGGCCTGGGACTGGACAGAAAAGGAATGGTGTACCCTCTGGATATGATAGTCAACACCCAATGGTCTATGATGTTGGCTTCCCAGGCTGCTGGATGAAGAGATAGATGGCCCCCAACTGCCTCCAGAGTGGAGCAGTCAGGCAACCCCTCAAATTTGTGGAAAAGGGTTTCTCAGAGAAAGGTTCTCAAGAACCCTTGTTTCTGGGACCCCCTCTGGCCCTAGGGCAGTGTCCATTGTTTCCCCCTCTGCCTTTGGAGGAAACCTCTCCCTGAAACTGAAAGGAAGAGCTCCGAGACTTCTGGAACCACAACTTCTTACCACCATGCTGATTCTGGGAGAAGGATCTGTGTGGGGTAGCGAAGCGGATCCCTACGGCAGAAACCGTCTTCTCATCTTTCTCACTCTGAGTGAGAGTGTCGTGAATGGACAGACCAAACAAGGCTGATCTGTTGAAAGGAGCGTTGGTAAATGACGCCCAGAAAAATTGCAATGCCACATCCAGGCATAGTGTCTAATAGCAATGCCGGAGCCGGCTGCCCTAGAGGTTCCTTCTGCAGCATGTGAAAGTAGCCTCACAGAGGTGTTGGATATGGCAGTGATGTTGGCCAGCTTAGAGGAGACAGATCTCTTCTCCTCTTCAGGCGTGATCCCTGTGGGAGGCTGAGTGATCTCTTTTATTAGATCCCTCTGAAGCCTGGTAATGTAGGCCAAATAGTTAAGCCCCCCTCAGAGCAAAGGTTGCTGAAGAATAAACCCACTTCCCGAATCTGTCCAAAGCCCTAGACTCCATGTTAGAGGGATGTACAGTGGAACTCTCTTGAGCGAGTTCCTTTTTGGTGGCTGCTGCAACCACCATGGCATCAACAGGGATACCCTTTGACCAATGGGACCTCTCTGGGGGAGCACTAAGGACCTTGTCAGGATGATGGGGTATTAACTCTACCATGTCCAGTTCCTTCCACGCCCTGTGGGAAATAAGGTCTATCAAGGGATCCACATAGGGGGACACCCAGAAAATAGAAGGTCCCATTCCAAAGGCCTAGAGGAACATGGATTCTTCCAAATTAGGGTTTTGGGTAGACCACCCACCTTTCTGCCTGAGGATTTCCATGATGTCTCCAAAGGAGAAATACTCAGGTGGGGATCTGGGGGACCCTTCTCCTTCCTCAAAATTAGTGTCATCAGTGAGGGACTCTGGAGGTGATTCCAAGTGCCTCCTCTTGCACTTGTGCTTTCTGTGGATCTCTTCAGTGGGAAGATCTGGGGAGCCATCGGAAGGCTGTTGGGGTTCCAGCTGCAGAGCAAGACTTGAGGCCTGAGGAACAGGCAGTCCCTTAGAGGACAGGAGGGATGCTTGTTGCACAGATACAGAGAGCCAACAATGTATCCAAAGCTGGGAGTGTGGGGGCCCTCACTGGAGTGGAGTGAACTCTCTGCACCACCTCAAATGCCAAAGGAAAGTGAACACCCGAGGGCAGCTCTGCTGTAGCCGAAGCCACTGGCATCAAAAATCCCCAGGCCCAGCTAGCCCCTCTGTGCCTAGGAGGCCATCAGAGCTGAACTGTCAAATTCTGAGGCACTGAGAGGTAGGGACAGAGCCGAAAGCCTCGAACCTGATGCTCACCCCTCAGACTCAGCGCCAAAGTTGCGGATCCGAGAGTCTATCGGCGCTGAACTGTTCAGAGCCGAAGCACTCAGAGCTACCATCGTCGTCGAGGTAAGAATAATCCTAAGCACAGAGGTCTCAACATTTGGGAGCTTCGGACCAGAAGGTTCCAAAGCCAAGAGTCAGATAGAAAGAGGAGCCAAAGGTATAGGTTGGGATTGGGTGCTCATGGCTCTGGAGGGAGATGGACTAGGCAGAACTCCCATCTGCATCTGTGCATGCAGAAAACGCATCAAAATCCTGTCCATCTCAGCATCTGAGAAGGAGCGAGAGGACCTGGTGGAAGAAACAATGGACCCCAGTTTAGAACGGTGCCTGGTGGGGGGTGGTGGACCGGGGAGGTGCAGGCGGGTGCATGTTCAGGCGAGAACCTTGGAGTAGTTGGGCAGGGAGAGGAGCTGTTTCTTTTGGGGGAGGGAGAACAAAAAGCCGTGAAATCTGTAGACCTCTTCTGGTGCCTGTCTTCCTTGGGGGCTTTGTCTGAGTCTTTAGATGTAGCTGGGCACTCCTGGGCAGATTTGGAGGGAGTTTGGGCTCCTGAAGGAGAGACCTGTGTAGAAGATGAGGGAAGCAGGCCCCTCAGAATAAGTTTGTTCCTCCTGTCTATCAGCATGCACTGGTTGAAGCCCGTGCAGATAGAACAGGCAGACTCTAGGTGACTAGCACCCAAGCAATAAACACACAGGGTGTGGGCATCGGAGGGTGGCATTTTGTGCCCACACCCTGTGCATTTTTTAAACCCAGCCTTAGGGGCTTTGCACATAGTAGAAAAAGGCAGAAAGTAAGGACTGTTTGTAAAGGTTTTTTTTTTTTTTGCTGGAGTGAAGAACGCGCTGAAAAACAGTAAGAAGGAAAAAAAGATGGAGAAATATCAAAACAGTTACTCACAGCAACCTAAATAAACAATCCTAGGAGGAGCTCATCTGGAAGCTGCTATTTGCGATGGCGGCAAACGAGATCTGAGGTAGTGATGGTGGAGGGGGGAATAATGGGTGATGGAGGAGGAGCTCATCTCTTGGATCCAAGCTATGTAATGTGGCCGAGTCGTATCCAAGCTCAGATCGGAACCCCTCATGGGATGAAGATCAGATGAAAGCAACATCAGATGTGTCTGGTTTTCATTGACTGCATATCTTTAGTGGTGGATAGTAGTCAGTGTTTAGGACTTTGTGAGGGTATTCAGTAAATAGTTACCTCTGGCTGCATTTGGATTCCTTTTGAGTGAGACACTGATGCTCCTTGGGAGGGTGAAAGGTGAATGCATTATAATACCTTGTTTTTGGTTGTTTGCAGTAATGTTTTTTGTGAGGAATCAGAAAGGATAATGGGGAGAGCATATTCTGTACTTGGTAAGAGGACATTGGTTGCTGTTGGTTACCATAAATCTGCTGGCCTCTTAGCTGGGAAAGTTTGAAATTTTGTAGGGAACATACAGTTAGATGAGAATTAAAGTTTAACTTATGTTTAAATAGACTCCCATATATCGTTGTTGGGTACTGACAGGTAAAAGAATACCTGTAAGGTCTATAATTGAAATAGGCTCAGCCTGTTTCAGTTTCTGTCCAGTGCCAAAAAGCATGACAAGTTTTTTTTTTTAGTATTTACAGTGAGTTTCTTTTCTGAAAGACAGTTCCATATGTGTTGAAAATTGTAATGCATGTCTAGAGAGAATGTAGTGGGGTTAGGCCCTGCTACTGTAAATACTGTATTTTCCAAGTATAGAATGAAGTCAAGGTTTAGAAGATCCCAATAAATATAGAGAAAAGTGAAGGGCCAATAACAGAGGCTTGTAGGACCCCCATGGGGTGATGTTTCATGTAATGGAAGTGTTTCCCTCCTCTTTGATCACAAATGATGTGTGGTACTTGGAGAATGGAGTATGTCAGTGGATTGACAACTGTTTAAGCTATTGCTGACCTATAGAATAAAAACATCTGAAATAACTTTTGCTGACAATGATGTTTCTTTTTAATCTCCACTGTTAAATGACTTTGGAATAGGTACATATAAATTTGGGGGGAGAGTGTACACAGGGACTAGTACATTTGGGGGAGGGTGTGCAGAGGGACTTGCTCTTCTACAACAATAACATACCTTTAAGGTATGTTGAAAGTTGTTTCTGGCATTTTTTTGAAGGATCGGCACTCAATAAAATAAGTGTTAATCTACCATCATGAATCCATTGGTGAATCTGTACTTGACTTTTGTAAAGAAGCCAGATAGGACATGCTAGTGGAGTAGCAAAAACTGATCAACAGTTTCAAATGCTCTTTTTAGGTCCAGAAATAAAGCACTCGTTAGTAAGGCAGAGTCCATGTTTCTATATATTTGTTTAGTTAATAAGTACATTGCTGTGATGGCGCTGTGATGGTGCTGAAGTCAGGCCTAAATCCATGTTGTTTGTGTATAAGGATATTGTATTTAGTAAAGTATTATAGGAGTTATGGCATAAGTTAGCTATGAGTCTATAGCTGGATGGAGCTACAGGTGTATGAGTATTTTGGCAGAAGAGTAATAAGAGATCTTCATAACTCAATTTGTGTTAAAATGTATGTCTTTCAATTATCATTCTGATTGGTCTTCCTGTAATGCAGAAGTTAAGAATACCTATGCTTTTTATAGGTTCCTAGGTTGGTACTAGGCTATCAGCCCTAGGGCCTATACAAGCCTAGCCATAACAATTCCCTGACTATTTCTTCCCACACTATTTACTTCCCTGGACCCCTGTCTAGCAGGGTGACTGACGTGATGCCTGGGGCGAATTTCCTTTTTCCCATCCAATCGTCAAGGTTCCTTTTGAAGAGGGCCAAAAAGGCACTCTGCTTGACATGTATGGGCAATCTATTCCAGAGTCTGGGAGTCTCTGGGTCAGGAACATATCCCTCCAGCATGTTTTGTTTATTGTGATGACAAGGTTTACATCCCTGGAGCGTGTGGCTCTGAGGGATTGGGATTTCTTTAAGTGTAGCATGTCCAACAGCTCTGGGTTTGACATGGCCTTGTATGTTAAGCAGAGATTGCCTCTGCATAGACGATATGCGAAAGAGTATAGCTGGAGTTTTTTAAGGTGGTCAGCGTAGGGCATCTGCTTTAGGTCTGTGATTCTTTTAGTGAGGTATTTCTGCGGCCTTTCCAGTTGTTGCAGATGTCTTGAGAGGTACATACCAAATGGGGTGTTGTATTCTATAATGGGTTTAATGAGGGATGAGTACAGTGGGACAATGACCTCTTTTTTTTCTGGATGAAAAGCCCTTAGTGATGAGGTGTGCCACATACACGGATTTCCTGACTGTTGTGGTGATGTGGTTATCGAAGGTGAGACCACTGTCCACCTGTGTCCCTAAGTCTCTTATCACACTTTTGGTGTTTAGTATACTGCCACCTATATGGTAATTCACGGATACATGTTTTTTCCCAAAGGGGATAACTATACATTTCTTGGCATTGAGCTTGAGCCCATGGCTCTGGCACCAAGCAACTGTTTCTGTAAGGCCCTTTTGTAGAGTATCCACATCATTTGGGGATTCAATAATGGCTCCCAGTTTGCAGTCATCTGCGAACTTTGTTAGCCAGAGTCCCTTAGTGTTGGCCTGTACTTCAGAAAAGTGGATGCCAAACAAGAGCGGTCTCAGGACTGAACCCTGAGGTACTCCACTTGTCACTTGTCTGGAGCTGGATTTGGAGTCGGCTACTTTTACAGTGTGGGTTCAATCAGTAAGCCAGTTAGCAACCCATTGGGTGATGTATGGATTAATGCCCAGCTTAGTAAGTTTATCTATGATTCCAGAGTGGGGGATTTACTGTATAAAAACTGCCCAGTACACTTGTATACAGTTTTCAATACAAAACTATGAGACTTTTGTATATGAGGATGCAGAAAACAGATTTTGTTAAATTGCCCTAACTACATATTCAGCTGACTTCATTCCCTGTAGAAAGACTATGATACTTTACCATGCGGTTTAGTACTATACTATAAATAGGACACAATCATGCAATTTGTGCTGCACTACTTTTGTTATTCAGTATACAACCACTGTCAACTAGGGTTAGGATGAAAGTCTACTGTTTGCATTGCTCTCCTTAATACCTAAAGAATGTACAGTTTATGAACTGCTTTGATGTACACTTCATCATCATCTTCTTTCAGCTGTTCCTGTTAGGGGTCGCCACAGTGGATCATCTGTTTCCATTTCTTCCTGTCCTCTGCATCATGCTCTTTCACACCAACCGCCTACATGTCCTCTCTCACTACATCCATGAACCTCATCTTAGGCCTTCCTCTTTTCCTCTTACCTGGCAGCTCCATCCTTAGCATCCTTTTCCCAATATACCCAGCATCCCTCCTTAGCACATGTCCAAACCAACGCAATCTCGCATCTCTTGCTTTGTCTCCAAACTGTCCAACCTGAGCTGACCCTCTAATATACTGATTCCTAATCCTGTCCATCCTAGTCACACCCAGTGCAAATCTTAACATCTTTAACTCTGCCACATCCAGCTCTGACTCCTGCCTTTTCGACAATGCTACCGTCACAAACCCCTATAACATACCTGGTCTCACTACCCTCTTGTAGACCTTCCCTTTTACTCTTATTGGTACCAGTTTTTCACAAATCACTCCTGACACTCTTCTCCACCCATTCCACCCTGCCTGTACTCTCTTCTTCACCTCTCTTCCACACTCACCATTACTCTGAACTGTTGATCCCAAGTACTTAAACTCATCCACCTTTACCAACTCTACTCCCTGCATCCTCACCATTCCTCTACCCTCCCTCTCATTTACACACATATATTCTGTTTTAGCCCTGCTGACCTTCATTCCTCTCCCTCTAAAGCATATCTCCACCTCTCCAGGGTCTCCTCAACCTGGTCCCTACTCTCACTACATATCACAATGTCATCTGCAAACATCATAGACCACGGGGCCTCCTGTCTAATCTCATCTGTCAACCTGTCCATCACCACTGCATATAAGAAAGGGCTCAGAGCTGATCCTTGATGTAATCCCACCTCCACCTTAAACGTATCTGTCACTCCCACCGAAGTCCTCACCAATATCACACTACCCTTGTACATATCCTGTACCACTCTTACATACTTCTCTGCCACTCCCGACTTCCTCATACAATACCACAACTCCTCTCTAGGCACCCTGTCATATGCTTTCTCTAAATCCACAAAGACACGATGCAACTCCTTCTGACCTTCCCTGTATTTCTCCAACAACACTCTCAGAGCAAATATTGCATCTGTAGTGCTCTTTCCTGGCATGAAACCATACTGCTGATCACTAATCACCACCTCCCTTCTTAACCTAGCTTCCACTACTCTTTCCCATAACTTCAAACTGTGACTGATCAATTTTATCCCTCTGTAGTTACTGCAGCTCTGCACATCACCCTTATTCATAAAGATAGGTACCAAAACACTTTTTCTCCACTCCTCAGGCATCCTCTGACTTTCCAAAATTTCATTAAACAATCTGGTTAAACATTCCACTGCCATTTCTCCTAAGCACCTCCATGCTTCCACTGGTATGTCATCTGGGCCAACAGCATTTCCATTTTTCATCCTCTTCATAGCTATCCTTACTTCCTCCTTGCTAATCTGCTTCACTTCCTGATTCACTATCCCTACATCATCAAACCTTCTCTCTCTCATTCTCTTCATTCATCAGCCCTTCAAAATACTCTTTCCATCTACTCAACACACTCTCCTCACTTGTGAGTACGTTTCCCTCACTCTCCTTTATCACCTTATCTGCTGCACATCTTTCCCAACTCTGTCCCTCTGTCTAGCCAATCAGTACAGGTCCTTTTCTCCCTCTTTAGTGTCCAATCTCTCATACAACTCTCTATATGCCTTATCCTTAGCCTTTGCCACCTCTCTCTTTGCCATGCGCCTCATCTCCTTATACTCATGTCTACTTTCTTCATCTCTTTGACAATCCCACTTCTTCTTCACCAGCCTCTTACTCTGTATACCCTCCTGTACTTCCTCATTCCACCACAATGTCTCCTTGTCCTCCTTCCTCTGTCCAGATGTCACATCAAGCACCTTCCTAGCAGTCTCCCTTACTAGCTCTGCTGTAGTTACCCAGCTATTCGGTAACTCTTCATTGCCTACCAGTGCCTATCTTAACTCTTCCCTGAACTCCACCTCACAATCACCCTTTTTTAACTTCCATCATTTAATCCTTGGCACTGCTTTAACACTCCTCCTCCGCTTCTTGATCACCAACATCATCCTGCAGACCACCATTCTATGCTGCTTAACTACACTTTCCCCAGTCACCACTTTACAGTCTCCAATCTCCTTCAGACTGGCCCTCCTACATAGGATATAATCCACCTGTGTGCATCTTCCTCCACTCTTGTACGTCACCCTATGCTCCTCCCTCTTCTTAAAATATGTATTCACCACAGCCATGTCCATCCTTTTCGCAAAATCCACAATCATTTGACCTTCTGCATTCCTCTCCTTAACACCATACATACCCATCACTTCCTCATCCCCTCTGTTCACTTCACCAACATGCCCATTGAAGTCCACTCCAATCACTAGTCTCTCACCCTTGGGTACACTCACCACCACTTCATCCAACTCACTCCAAAATTTTTCTTTCTCATCCATCGCACACCCAACTTGTGAAGCATATGCACTAACAACATTCATCATTACACCATCAATTTCAAGCTTCATAAACATCACTCTATCAGACACTCTCTTCACCTCCAAAACACTCTTGGCATACTGTTCCGTTAGGATAACCCCTACCCCATTTCTTCTGCCATCCACACCATGATAGAACAATTTGAACCCGCCTCCTATACACTTGGCCTTACTTCCCTTCCATCTGGTCTCTTGCACGCACAATATATCAATCTTCCTTCTCTCCATCATATCAGCTAGCTCTCTCCCTATACCAGTCATAATGCCAACATTCAAAGTTCCTACCCTCAGTACTACACTCCTAACCTTCCTCCTCTCTTCCTGCCTTCGGGCATGCCTTCCCCCTCCTCTTCTTCTTCGGCCAACAGTAGCCCAATTTCCGCCAGCACCCTGTTAGCTAACAGTACTGGTGGCGGTCGTTGTACACTTATATTACCCAAATATTGTACAGTTTTTAAATTTCTTTGTTGTCTTATATAAATATTACACTGATATGGGGCTCAGGATACGACTGAAAATGGTCTCTAGACCAGCACAGCTATCCGGTCTATAAAAATAAATAACACATACAAAAATGTGCCACCAATATACAGAAACTTGTGTTGCCCATTAAAACTATACCAACTGGGTTGTAAATGAAGGATGCTTTTGGGCTTCACCAACTTTCACCGACAACTGCATCTGTTTGTTGCTCTAATTGTTCACATAACAAAATAGGGTCCAACTAGCACAGTGGTGGCTGGTCCATTTAAATGTGTTAGCTTATAGATAGACAGGTGGGTTAGTATTAAAAAGAGGCAGTTGCAAACAGGATTATTTAAGATCCAGTAAAGTGCAGTGCTTCTAGGCAAATTTATGACTTTTGGTTCTGAAAATGGACCCAGGAGACTGCAAAAGGATGAAAATGTACTGGAAGGAAGGAAAGTAATTTGTAGGGTGTTCCAGTGAGGATAACTAGCTGATAACTTTTAAAGGAGAGGTCATTTGGATGTTTTCTTGCACATGAGAAAGAGCAAGATAAAGAAACTTCAGTTTATCCTTGCCTAAGAGGAATTGCTAAGAGAAGGGACTTCCGGCTATCTTTGTCTATAATTAAGGCATGCCTACTGGAGGCTAGCTCTGTCTTTTGAGGTATTTGAAAGTACTGTTCATTTTTTTTGGCCAGCTGCTTCACCAGATCCATGTATGAAAGGAAAAATTGCATTTGATTGTAAACAAACACTGCATGTGTCAAAAAACTGCGTGAAACCTGTTGAGTAGTAGCACTTGCCATAGAAAAAGTGACTTATGTACTGTAGACTGAGCTGCCTATGTAAACTACACTTGTTCCTTTTTGTTTGTTGACCATTCTTATAAACAAAAACAAAATTCAAACTGGAAAACTCTCGAGACTAATTAAATAGCTACATAAAAAAGTAAAACCATTTGCACCAGTGTGTGTGTGTGTGTGTGTGTGTGTGTGTGTGTGTGTGTGTGTGTGTGTGTGTGTGTGTGTGTGTGTGTGTGTGTGCGCGCGCGTGTGTGTTCACGTGTTTTTGTGTGTGTGCGCACGCGTGCGCGTGTGTGAGTGTGTCTATATATAATCTACAAAAATGACATTGACAAGTCGCTATCCATGCACAATGGAATAATCTCAGTGTGAAAATGAAAACATAAAGTAATATGTTAAAAACATAGCTTTTGTAGGAAAGCACACCTTCCTGCATCCCCTGTGTGAGAAGCTATACCCCATACCTCTTGTTAATTTTATAATCTAACTCCAACAATGCACAATACCAGGAAAAAATATATTCTTGACCCCCGATAATGTAGACCCCATAACCCTTGTTAATTTTATAATCTAACTCCAACAATGCACAATACCAGGAAAAAAATATATTCTTGACCCCCGATAATGTAGCAGTCTCTCACACCTGCCAAGCTTATGTTTAGTTGACCCAGTTATGTTGACAAAACAGATGTCGACTTTAACATCAGTCAACTAAATTAACTGTGAAAAAATATTAACTGTAATAATCCTGGTAATGACAAGAAAAAAATATATACAGTATATAACACAAAACACACACACACATATATATATATATATATAGAGAGAGAGAGAGAGAGATAAATAGCAAAGCAAGATAAACAAAAGCAAAAAACAGTCATCAGTCATGAAAGCATATTAACTGTAATAGTCTCAATAATGACAATTTATATATATATATATATATATATATATATATATATATATATATATATATATATATATATATATATTTATAGACACACACACATGCTATGTGTACACATTCACACACACACACACACACACACACACACACACACACACACACACACACATATATATATATATATATGGGTCTACTTTACATGATCGACATTTCAAAAAGCCGAAGACCATATGGTCGACTTTTGAAATGTCGACCATGCGGAACGGGCATCTCTGTACAGTGCAGAATAGAAAGATTTCTATCTTCTGCACTGTAGTCCGATCTCAGAGTTGGTATATTTAAGTTTCATGGGGTGTGTGGGGGGGTAGAGCCCCCCCACAGGGGGATGCAGGGGGCCTTGACCCCTGCTAGCAATGTTAAGGTTAGTGATTGTTGTGTTGTTTCTTTTTTTTTTACATACAGTTGATCATATAGTCTCGGCCATATGGTCTACGGCTTTTTGAAATATCGATTTCGAGATTGAATAGTCGAAAGTGCACTTACTTGAAACTGCACACACACACACACACACACACACACACACACACACACACATATGCACACAAATACATACATCCATATATACTTTCATACCTCTCAACTGTATCCAGTTTTAAGGGATGTTCCTGATTTTTACTCAGTTTTCAGTTCTGTCCCTTATAATCCCTCCAAACCTGATGATTTTTGAGAACATTGCACTTAATAAATAATAATGACAATTAGAGATATAGATTTGTTTTACTTCAGAAAATGTATATGAGCTCACATTCTCTTATTCTGTCAATATCTCAAGTTAATAGTACTAATATTTTAAAAGTGCCCCTGATGGGTTGAGAGCTATGTATACTTTATACACATATTTAGACACACACACATACACACACACACACACACACACACACACACACGCACGCACACACACACACGCACGCACGGACGCACACACACACGCACCTTACACATTTTTCTACACTTCATTGTGTATTATGGTGGCCTTTTCTTTTGGGATTTCTTTCCAAGTTTGCATATTTTTTACAAACAAGAATTTGTCTCCCTTTACTTTGATGTCATTATCTTTTTCTCCTTTCAGAACGTCATATCAAAGCCATTTCACAAAATGTTTTGATCAGCATTCAAAGTAGTGGTTAAAATTTAATTCTACCTCCTGTGTTTGCTTTGTTTTCCAAAAAGTTAATGCATGGATGACTAAATGACAAGTCTAACATGATCTCTTATTCTATTAGCAATACTGATAAGGATGTACATTAACATATTAGGGTCTGTATTTTTATATCCTACAAAAGTTGTAGATTTATTTGTATATATATTTACTAAAAGAGCCTTACCGCTAACTCACAATTTCACTCCTGCATATACTCTCCACTCTAACCTCTTTCTCCTGACTTTATTTTTCCTTTATCCTTCCCTTCCTGGTGTGCAACCTTTCACAGTAAGCCTACAGCTTTGTTCTTTTTGAAGCAACATTATCCTGCTCAGTCATCTATAATGCATTCAGTGGAGTGTGATTGGCTCCTTCGCAGCTTAACTCACAGTATCTTTTGGTTTTCCATACTTCTGTAACTGTAACCCAAGATATTTCTACCAGTAAATGTTAATTGAATGCTACTTGCATCTAACTATGTTGACTTCTATTTATTGCCTTAGTTAATAAATTTCTGTTAAGTAATAGTTTGTTTTATCCTTCATGGCACTTTTTCCCTGCAACTCTGCTGAAAAGGAGTTTTTGCCTAGCCTCAATACATCTCAAGTAACTCCATGTTTATACTCTTTTACCTTATTTCAGTAAACATCAATAAATACAAGTAAGGATTTAATGCGGACTATCTGCAAAAATGTCCACTGCATAATTTCTTAGCTACTATTAACTTTCACCAGTTTGTTACCAGCCTTTCTAGATGTAAAAGAAAAAAAAAACTACATCAGGAAAACATCTGTAGTTGGACTGGGTTATAACAAACAGACCTTCTGGAGTTATAAATGTGGCTACCCTTTAATCTTATTAAACTGAGCATAACCAAGCCTCCGTATACTTACTGATAAAAAGTTAAACCTTCCACTAAATATATGCCTTTAAAATCCTTTTTAATCAACAATCACCATTCAATCACTTTTATGGGGACTCTCTTTAGCTGACTGGTCCAACATAACATTACAAAATAATGTAACTGCTGACCTGGAACACTTTTCTAATATACTCCAATATCGCCTGAAGGTAACCTTTCTCTAAAGTAAACTCTCAGGGGTAATATATAAATATTAGTAACTAAAGATCCAAGGGGTGTAATGAAGTAAAAGAAGAGAACTGAAAAAAAAAGTAGCTCTTCAAACAGTCTTTTCTACAATCAAAATTTTATGCTTAGAAAATGCTGAAAAAATTAGGAATGTGATTTTTTTAGACTTAAAATTTCTGACACCTTAGAATCATAGAAAAGTATAAGCAAAACCAAAGGCAGAAGCACTTTTTCCTGTATCCATGTTAAGCTTGTATTTTATTTTAGCTGCTGTAAATGGATTTGGGTAGTTACTAGGGCATGCTATCTCTCTGCAGGGTCACTCCATTATCTTATCAGTCACTTGCCTGTGACATCCTCCCTTTACATTTCATGCAAGTCACTTCAAAACATGCTGGATACTCAATAAGCAAATAACATCAGCAAAACAAACAGTGCTGACAGGATATAAACTAAACTTCTCATAACCTGTAGCGTTTTTTGCCTTTGTTCTATATCTTTAATTTTTTTTTTCCTATTTAACGGTTTGCCTGAGCTTGGGAAATCACCTATACTTGGGAAATCACCTATAATCACTCATAAGTCGGGAATCTTTTGAGAAATTAGTAACTGCAGATGCTTTTTCTCCTCCTATTTCTAGCCAAAATTTCTAAACATTTTGCTTTAGCATAATTAGGGTCACAATTCAATAACTACATCTTTGTCTATGAAGCCCAGTATGGTTTCAGAGAAAGTGCTAACATACAAATAACAATATAAGTAGTCAGTGATATTATTCGCCACATCTTAGACTCTTCCTTGATCTTATTAAGTATTTTTACTCTATATTTCATAAGCTCCTGGCTATTACACTAAAATATTTGGCAGATAACCATCCACAAAAACTCCATGGTCTCCACAACTCAGGGCTAAAACACTCAGTTTATTAAAATAAAAAACAGGACTTGAGTGCTTTCATCCATCCACTTGGACTTCATCACAACTGTTAAAACACATTACAGATCCTCCTTATATAACTCATAAGATGTACCAATAGTCCAATTATATTATCAACTAATTTAATCAAACACCCTACCATCTTAAAGGAGCAAGGGTAATTAATAATCCTTCCAAATACATACAGTTTGTTATACATAAAAAAAACGAAAATTGATGTACCCCTTAAATAACAACAGGCCAAAGTAACCACATAAAATAAGAAGTTATGTACCTACCATAATGTTCCATGTTAGTTGTCTTCTCTCGCCTTCTTTCTTGCTGGATGGGTTCGGAGCCGATCCTCGGCTCCAACTCGGCATTTACTAAACTCGAGAGCTAATTTTACCAGCTCGAGGCAACCCTATATCCCATGATGCAAGGCAGAGACTACCCAGATCTCGTTTGGTAGCTAAGGAAATTATGGAATATATTCTTCCAACTGTAGAGAAGGAAGAAAAAGTAGCAATACTAAAAATGACAATCATAATCATCATAATCCTCTGAAAGGGATCAACCTAATCTAGTGACACTAGAAGCTGATTAGCTAGAAAAAGGATAAAAACCTCTTAAGAGAAGAGGCATAATCTTCTCGGTCTGACCAGGCTAGGGGGATGGAGGCGGACGAAGAAAGAAGGCGAGAGAAGACAACTAACATGGAACGTTATGGTAGGTACATAACTTCTTAATGTTAAGTTGTCAATCTCGCCTTCATTCTTGCTGGATGGGACCGCGTCCCTAGCACCTCTATCCTGGGTGGCTCAATGGAACAGACTCTTGAGAACGGTGGAACCAAAATTTGCTCTGTCTCTGGAGGCCAAGTCTAATTTGTAATGTGAAACAAAGGTATGAGGAGAGGCCCATGTGGCTGCTGCACAAATAGTGTCTATTGGAAGTCTAGCCTGAAAAGCTGTAGATGTAGCTAGAGCTCTGGTAGAATGGGCTTTTGAAATCAACTCTTTGCCTCTGAGCTGATAAATGTAAGTAATCACAGAAGACAGCCATCTAGATAAAGTCACCTTGGAAACTGGAAGGCCTTTCCTGTTCTCTGCATAGGATAGAAACAGTTGATCAGATTTCCTAAAATGTTTAGTTTTGTCTAGATAATATCTGAGTTGGCGGTGAACATCAAGACAATGTAATTTTTGTTCCGCTCTATCAGAATAATTTGGGAAAAAACTGGAAGATCAATGGATTGATTTAAGTTCGTCTGCGATGCCACTTTGGGTAAGAAAGACGGATTAGTCCTTAGAGATACCCTGCCTTTGTGGAAGATTAAGTAGGGAGGACGAATGCAGAGAGCATGAAGCTCAGATACTCTCCTGGCAGAAGTAATGGCGACTAGAAAGAATGCCTTCCAAGAAAGAAATTTCAATCAACAGACAGCCGCAGGTTCGAAAGGGGGAAGAATCAAGGATGTTAAAATTAAATTTAGATCCCACTGTGGTGGGGGGTCTCTAATCGGAGGTTTAAGTAAAAAGATACCTCTAAGGAATGCCTTGCAAAGTTTATGTGACATAATGTTATGGTCTAAAAAGCCTATATGAAAATTCGAAATGGCTGCCAGCTGAACTTTTACTGTGGAGGAAGAGGATGGATCCTGAATGAAAAATCTCAGCTAGGAAGTCCAAGACAGAATGAATCGGAGCAGTATAGGGGTCTATATTCCTAGCTTTTGCCCAGAAGGAGAAACGTTGCCATTTACTAGTATAAATCCTTCTGGTGGAAGATTTAAGGGAAGCTACTATGATATCCCGGACGGGATTAGAAATCATAGGAAGCCTGGCTAAGGATGGAAGTGGAGCAACCAAGCAGTGAGGTTGAGAGAAGGTATGGATTGGTGCAGCTGCCCCGACTGGTGGGTCAGAAGATCTGGAACCGGGTCCAGATGCCATGGCTGTACCAAGAGATAACGATGTAGGAACGGAAACCATATCTGTCGAGGCCAATAAGGGGCAATGAGAATCAACTTGGCTCTCAAGGCGGTTGCTTTCTGAATTACTTGAGGTATCAGAGGAAAAGGGGGAAAGGCATAAAGAAGTCCCCAGGGCCAATCTTGGGTTAGAGCATCTCTGGGGGGATGGCCTGGAAGGGAGAAGAGCGAGAAGAAGTCTGGGCATTTGCTGTTTTGAGGTGTAGCAAAAAGGTCGCAGCAAGGAAGGCCCCACTCCTGAAAAATCTCTTCCGTCACTGATTGTTTGAGAGACCACTCGTGAGGCATGAGAATAGCTCTGTTCAACCTGTCCGCTATGATGTTGGATTTCCTGGGGATATGCGTTGCTATCAGAAACCGCTGAGAAGAGATTGCCCACTGCCAAAGTCTGAGAGCCTCTCGACACAGTGGATAGGACTTGGTTCCGCCCTGTTTGTTGATATACCACACTACGGACATATTGTCCGTTTGGACTGCAATAGTTCCAGGGAAAGAGAGTCGTGGAGGGCTTGCAACGTTAAAAGCACTGCTCTCATCTCTAGGACATTTATGTGCAGGTGGTATTCGAAAGGTTGCCAAGTGCCATGGACGATCCTGCCCTGATAATGCCCCCCCCCACACCCGATCAGGGAGGCGTCCGATGTAACCGTGGTGACCGGGGCAGGAGGAACAAAGGGTCTGCCCTGATGGACTTGAGGGGACGATATCCACCAGGTCAGATGCCTTTTGCAAGTTGGAGTTATTGTGATCCTGTGACGCATGGGAAGTTGTTGAAATGACCATTGGGCGAATAGCATCCATTGTAGAAGACACATGTAAAAGCGGGCAAAGGGAAGAAGTGTTATGGCGGCCGCCATAAGACCCAATACTTTCAGAGCAAATCTGGCTTGAATTTTGTTGCTGAGAAGAATCACCTGGACATGACTTTGAATGTCCAAGATCCTTTGGTCTGTTAACTTTGCTGAAAGTTGTACGGTGTCCAATTTTGCGCCTATAAAAGTAATAGATTGACAAGGCGACAAGGCAGATTTTTCGAAATTTATAGAAATCCCTAGCCCTGTGCAAATGTGAATGATGTAATCTCTGGCTTGGAGAAGTTGATGCCTGGTGGTCGCAGTGAGGAGCCAGTCGTCTAGATATGGAAACACCTGGAATCCTTGACGTCTCAGGTGAGCCGTAACCGCTGCCATTCATTTGGTGAACACTCTGGGGGCTGTAGTGAGTCCAAAGGGCAGGGCCCTGAATTGGAAGCGACTGGTCCCTAGCCAAAAGCGGAGAAATCTTCTGGAGCGCCTGTGAATTTTTATGTGATAGTACGCATCCTGAAGATCTACCGAGCACATCCAATTGTCTTTGCCCAGAAAGGGTAGAATGGACTGAAGCGTGACCATCCAGAATCTTGTTTTCTTTACAAACTTGTTTAGTTTGCTCAGATCTAATATTGGTCTCCAGTCCCCTGTCTTTTTTGGTACTAAAAAGAACCTTGAGTAGATTCCGGATCCTATTTGGTCTGCTGGGACTGGCTGGATGGCTCTTTTTACTAGCGGTTTTGATATCTCTGGTACTGCTAGTTCCCTTAGACTGGGTGGAACGTCTGGAAGGGTTCCCTTGTGCTGAATTGGGGTTTGAATAAAGGGAATTTTGTAACCCTCGGATATAATCGACTGTACCCATTTGTCTTGAGAAAGGGAAAGCCAGGCTATGGGGTACAGCGATAATCTTCCCCCGACTGCCTCCGAAGGTGGACAATCGGGCAACATCTCAGGGATGCTGGAAGGGTTTGTCAGAAAGAGGCTCTCTGCTACCCTGATTCTGCGGACCCCCTCTGCCCCTAGGGCGGCGTCTGTTGTTGTTACCCCCTCTGCCTCTGTGTCGAGGAAACACAAGTTACAAAGAAAACACAGACACACACACACAAATAACACCCAATCCAATAATCTAAACTAAACAGGGATGCACACAATCAAACACACACAGAATCCCTGACAGGAAAAATTAGGAAAGGGGAAGGCCTAAGGCCTAACCTAGGGAAGGGGATAAATAACCCGAAAAAAAGGGAACACTAATGGGAATAGGGTTAAAATAAACGTTAAGGTTCACAAAACAACTAAAGATATTATATTTAAAAGGGATGAGACTAAAAGTCTTAATATGAAGAAAACTTACCTAGAGCTGGTAAAAGAGGCACCTCGTAAGCGAAGCGGCAAACGAGATCTGGGTAGTCTCCGCCTTGCATCATGGGATATAGGGTTGCCTCGAGCTGGTAAAATTAGCTCTCGAGCTTAGTAAGTGCCGAGTCGGAGCCGATGATCGGCTCCGAACCCATCCAGCAAGAATGAAGGCGAGATTGACAACTTAACATCCACAGTTATAAAACCTTTTGAAATGTAATATGACAGAAGTATAATAAAAAAAAACATCACAATTTAGCTGCTCTCAGTTTTAATACAGAATTAACTGAAATATATTCATTCAGACCAGCTTTTCCATAGCACCTAATCTAAGTGGCCAGAGGAGTTCCCTGTATTCAATCATATTTTCCCATGCTACTCCTCTGGTATCTTTTGGAACTATTTCAAGAATACCAAAAACACATTTTTTAAAACCCATGCATGTACAGTACAGGAATGTCTAAATAGTGCATTCGTTTGATTAGCCCTTCTTATGTCGTACAGGTGTTCATAAATTCTTTTAGACAATTTTCTCTCTATTTTCCCTACATAAAATTAATAATATAAGTTACAATGAGCCAAATAAACCAACCCTCCCCCATATTACAGTCACCTTTTTTAAAGTAATACTTGTTCGAAAAACATTATTCAGGGTGACATTCTCTTTGTCAATAATATATTGACAGTAGTTATACCTTCCACATTTGGTAGTCCCTTTCCTTATGACCTGTTGACCAGTTCTCTAACATTTCTTTGATGTTTCTGTGTACCTTGTGTATAAAGATTGGTTTACTACCTAGATGTTGAAAGAGTTCCTCATCCGTTTTCAGAATTGCCCAATTCTGAGAAACAATATTTCTTACACTTTGACTCAAACCATTATATTTGATAACCATGGCATTTTGAAAATTGTCAGAACTCATGTGTCTTTCTATACCTATGTTCAGTAACAAATCTGGTTTACCCAGAATGCATGGAAACTTCGTCTCCCTGTTCTCCTCCACTTCCTTCCTCAATGTATTCAACATCTCCAAGGGGTATCCCATGTCCAAGAACATAGATGTCATATTATTGAGTTCTTCCCCATAAGAACCTCATCTGAAATCATTCTGGCTGCCTGAATGAATTGTCCTTTCACTAGAGATTTCTTACAATATGTGGGGTGTCCACTTTCATAATGGAGATAATTCGAAAATGTCTCCTTTCTATATATACTAGACAGTAAATTTTCATTTTCTACTTTTAGTTGAATATCCAGAAAATGTATGTCATTTACACTCCTGTTGTGTGTAAAACTTAAGAATGAAGTCCTGTCTGCTAAATAACTCAAAAACATCTCTGTTTCTGTAGGGTCACCCTTCCATATAAAAAACACAGCATCCAAAAATCTTGAGTAGAAAGACAATAGCGGGGAAAATATTCAATTAAATATAATTGTTTCTCCCAATATAACATAATAATGTTAGCAAAAATGGGGGCACATACTGCCCTCATTGATACCCCACTAACCTGTTTAAAATATTCCCCCTCGAAATACAAAAATATTTTTATTTTAATAAGCTGAGTGTTTATAGCCCTGAGTTGTGGACACCATGGAGTTTTTGTCAATGGTTATCAGTTATTTGTGCTGCACAGCCTACACACCTTTTTTTGGTTCCTAAAATATTCCGCATTCTAAGAACTACTAAGTAGTGGCTAGTTATATAAGCATTCCTATAGATTTAATGTATCAGGTCTCTGTTTTTTTTTTCAAATTGTATATACCAAGGCTGCACATTTGGACTAATACTTTTTCTTTTTTCTTCTCAAACTAACTCTCTGATTTTTGACTTTCCTTTGCTAAATAGTTCACTTATAGTAAATTGTATATTGTTGTTCAGTTTATCTGATTCTGATAACTTCTAGGTTTCTAAAAATATGTTTTATGATCTCTCTCTCTCTCTCTCTCTCTATACATACATACACACACACATATATATATATATATATATATATATATATATATATATATATATATATATACATATATATATATATATATATATATATATATATATATATATCTTATAGGATCATAGAAGATTATTAGACTATCAATCAGGGGGTCATTTTTAAGCCTAGTCATTTCAACCCAATGTAATACCATAGAAGTACTAGTCAATATCCAAGATTGCATTTAGTGATGACTACCCATGTCCAGGAGGGTTGTGCGTGCTATCCCCGGCAAGAAATTACTGTGCCCCATCCACTCATCCAAGGTCCTCTTGGACAGTGTCATAGAGGTGCGCTGTTTTACATGAATTGGTAGCCTGTTCCAAAGATGTGGTAGTCGCTGGGAGATAAATCTGTCCATCCAGCATGCCCTATTTAAGTCACAGGCCATGTTTAAATCCCTGGAATGGGTAGCCCTAGACCCATTTGATTTACAGGTATGCAGTAAGTTCATTAAGTTTGGGTCTTGGGTTGCTCTGTAGGCCAGGCATAAGTCTCCCCTAAGAAGTCTATACGATATAGAGTATAGTGACAGGGACTTGAGTTGGTCCATGTAAGGCACATGCTGGAAGCCCTTGATCTTCTTTGTTAGAAAGCTCTGAGGTCTCTCTAATTGCTGCAGGTACTTAGTAAGGTACATACCAAATGGGGCATTATACTCAATTATGGGCCGGATAAGTACCGAGTATATGAAGGTTATAACCTCTTTTGCTCGAGGTGATGCCTTTACTAATTAAGTCAGCTACATGGAAAGCTTTCCTTACAATGGTAGACACATGGTGGTCAAAGTTCAGGTCATGGTCAACCTGTGATCAAAGGTCCCTTACCATTTCATGGGTACTTAGGGTATTGCTGTTGACTTGATAGTGTGAAGGGAGACATTGTTTGTGCCAAAGGGAATGATGATGCATTTCTCTGTATTCAATCTGAGGCCATGACTAGTACACCAGTTGGTCTGTGTGAGACCCTCCTGGAGTATACTGACATCATTTCAGAATTCATTGACTGCACCTAGTTTGCAGTCATCTGCAAACTTGGTCAGCCACAACCCTTTAGTTTTGACTTGAATTTCTGAGAAGTATATACCAAACTGTACAGGGCCCAGCACTGATCCCTGTGGAACCTTTCTGGTAACAGGTCTGCTGGTTGATGTGGAGTCACCTACTTAGATAAGTGAGTGTCTGGTTTGTGAGCCAGTTGGCAACCCATATTATAGTGAAGGGGTTTACATTTAGTTTCCTACGCTTATCAGTAATGCTTGAATGTGGGATTGTGTCAAAAGCCTTTGCCAAGTTAAGGCATAGTCTGTGCACAGATTTGCCCTCATTAAATGGTTTTGGTCACACTTCCAAAGAAATATGCCAGACTTAACAGGCAGGATCTGCCCTTCATGAAGCCAAACTGGGTAGGCTCCACAGTTTGGTGGTCATCTATGTCTTTATTTATGAGGTCTATAATGATACATTCGCCTTACAGATGAGGCTGGTCAGGCTTATGGGTCTGTAATTCCCTGGGTCTGTTGCTAGGCCACCTTTGTGTAGGTAAATAACAGTAGCTGTTCTCTATTCCACAGGAACAAAGTCTGTGGTTAGGCTATGAGTGAAAAGGGTACTTAGTGGTGATGCTAGTTCATGTTTTAGCCTGTTTAGAAGACAGCCTGGGATGTCATCTGGTCCCATACAGGCCATGCTCTTTGCCTTGGACAGGGCTTTGAGGACCTGCTCTTCCGATACGTTAGGTGTGGGGGGAAGTTTGGGAGAGGGTTTTCTGTAAGTTAGGAGGGGATAAGGGAGTGAACATTTCACAAGTGTGTGTGACACTGTTACCTACAAGTTCTGCACATGCATGGTTCCTACCTCTTAGGTTATGTATGTAGCTGTAAAAGGCCTTATGGTTATCCATGGCATTACTTGCTAGTTTTCTCTCAAAGAAACTCTTGGAGGATTTGACAAGTTGTTTTATTTGCCTGTTAAGGCCGAGGAGTGTGCTTTTCCATTGTTGGGTCCTTTTCTTTGTTTTCTTGGAAAGCAACTTTTTGAATTTATTGTATAGTTTGTTGATGCAGGAAGTCCACCATGACAGCTTGATTTTAATAGGGGCTTTGTCTTTGATTCTATCTGGTACAGCCAAGTTTATACACTTATGTAAGTGATTGTGCAGGGCTTTAGTTTAAGCTTTGGCACAGTTACCACTTTCAGCATAGGGTGGGGCTTGGAATGCATTAATACCTTCACCTAAGAGGGTATAGTTTGCCTTGGTAAAGTTTACTAGTCTGATTTCACCCGTTGTGAGCTCTGGTATTAGTATCAGTTCGAAGGTGACTGATTTGTGGTCAGTTTTAACTAATGAGTGTACAACAGTTGCAGCAGAACACCTGTTTGAAATGTTGGTGAGGACCAGATCTAGAATGTTTGTTCCTCTTGTTGGGGTATGGACAACTTGCTCCAGGGCATTTGAATTCACAAAGTCAAGGAACTTTTGCGCTAGCGAGTTTAGGTTTAAGTAGATTTCCCAGTTGATGGCGGGATAATTGAAATCCCCCATAACCAGTGTGTGCAGTAAAATTTAGATTGTCTTCAGTATGGTTAAGTAAGCTTCATGGGTGCCGTGACACATAAAGGGGGATCTCTAACTGGCCAGAACTTGAATGGGGGTCTTACCTAACATAACCTGGACCTGGAGTAACTCCATGGATTTGTCCAGTCTAACTAGACGAGAGGTGAATTTATCTCTAATATAGATTGTGATACTGCCTCCTTTGGTTTTCACATGTTCATTTTGTGGGCTAAAGGTGCAAAGGGCATTGTAGCCTTGTAGATCCAGGGTACTCTTTGAGACTTAAACCAGGTTTCTGTGACTGCACAGACATGTACATCTTCTAGTGACAGAAGTGATCCAGGGAGAGCAGTTTTTGGTTTAATCTCCTAGCATTTAGCAGCATGACCCTTATTTTGTTCTGAATGGTTAATTTCATGTCAGTAATGTTGTTTTCGAGACCTTGCCTAGAAAAGGCACTATGGGGGAGGCAAAAGCCTTTGCCAGTAGCCGAAAGCCTAGGGGTGCCAGGTGCAAACCGTCTCTGGAAAAGTAGTGAGGTTTGTCAGCTATGATTTCCCAGGCAGACAGGAACTGGATCCCCTTAGAATGACACCAAAAACTAACCAGTTATTGAAATCAATCATGTTCTGTTTATACTGTGGCATCATTCTAGGTGATGGTAGCATGCTGCTCAAGGCTAGGGACATATTCAGAGAGCTCGACCATGCCTCTCTTCATATAGTCTAGCGAGGTACATCTCAGGTCATTCACACCAACATGAACTATGACAGAGTCATAATGGTACTTGTTGCTCAGAGACTTGAGTGCATGCGTGATTTGGTGAATTCTGGCACTGAAGAGGCAGCTGACCATGACTTTTTCCTTGTCCAACCTGGTGAGTGGGACATCCATGTGTCTCACTACTGAGTCTCCAATGACAAGAAAACTTGTTTTTTGAGTGGTACACCTTACAGGCTTGGTGGTGATATACTGGTATTGCTATGTGTCATGGATGCTGTGGAGACTGTGCTAGCTGCAGCAGACTTGTGTTTTGGAAGTCTCTGGTGTTTTGGTATGTTTTTCGAGAGAACCTCCGCATATGTGGATTTATGTGTTTGATGCGTACTATGTGTGCGAGTAGGTACTATGTGAATATGTAGTGGTGGGTGAGTTGACAACCTTCTCCGTGTTACTGTTTTGAGTGAAAGAGAGCATGGATTCTAGATTCTTGGTGTAAATACATGTCTCACACTCTGTACTACATTGTGTTATTAGTAGAAGGTTGCCTGTGTACATGAGGCAATTGCTACACTGCCTCAAGAGACCCAAGTCAACAAGGTTGGCAGGAGAAACAAGGGTAATCCAAATGTCCATAATGCTAGGTTGAAGACTGTTGTCACTAGGGGTGGTTTTTCAGAAATGATCACGGTGGAGCTCAGTGAATGGATATTTCTGCCTGGGTTTAAGGGAAATTTGGTGAATTTAACTCTCCTGCTTTGATGCACAATTGCAGGGTAGTGGGCAATGCTGGGCGATCTGCAAACAAGAAGAAAACTGCTCAGATGCAGGGCCTAAATACTAGAAGCTAAAACTTGAAAACAAACTCTAATAAAATTTAAAAGGACCAATGAGGATGCTTATTCCAAGCCCTAGACCGGCCTTCCTTTACCAGTCAGGTGTCAGTCAACACAATTCTCTCACAAAAGTGCAGATAGGCCCCTTCCAATCCAAGATGGCCTGGAAAATATGCTCAGAACAAGCAAACCACTACAAACAGTTCCAGAAGCAGCGGGCCTGGATCTGGACTATGCTACAGCTACTACCTAACTTATTTCAATGGGAAACACTAGATAATGTTTAACACAGCAGAAAAATAGCAGTTAGACACTGAAAAAATGTTTAAAACAGCAGAAAATCAGCCAGGAGGCTCTAAGGAATTATTTAAACCGTTAACAGGTCACTTAATTAAGTACTGCTTGGTGGAAAAACCATAGCAGGCAGAACAAATAGCTTTAAAACAGTGAAAAATACCAGTAAATGCTAAACAAACAGTGTAAACTACAAACAAGCTTGCTAAACAGTGAAAATAGCAATAAAATTCAATTTTACAGGCACAGTATAGCAAGCATTAGCAGTACAACAGTATAATGTTGCACACAGTAATTAAATACAGTATAAAAGTAGGTGGTGGGCAATAAAAAACTGCAGTAAATAGCATAAACAAGTAAAAAACATGCAGCTTATAATTTTTTTGGAAGCTCAGAAGCCTCTACTCATCTGGTATTTCAGCTCAGAGTTGTGGCTGGTAGCCCTCCTCAGTTCATCTCGGTACAAACAAGCAGAAACCTGCTCAGATGCAGGGCCTAAATACCAGAAGCTAAAACTTGAAAAAAAAACTCTTACAAAATTCGAAAGGACCAATGAGGGGTTTTATTCCAAGCCCTAGACTGACTTCTCTTTACCAGTCAGGTCCCAAACAACACAATTCTGTCAGAAAAGTGCAGATAGGCCCCTTCCAATCCAAGATGGCCCGGAAAACATGCTCAGGACAAAGAAACTACTACATACAGTTCCATAAGCAGCAGGCTTGGATCTGGACTATGCTACAGCTACTAGCTATCCAATCTTTAGTGGGAAACACTAGAGAATGTTTAACACAGTAGAAAAATAGCAGTGAGATACTGAAAAAAAAACATTTAAAACAGCAGAAAATCAGCCAGGAGGTTCTATAGAATGATTTTAAACAGTTAACAGGTCACTTAATAAAGTACTGCTTGGTGGGAAAACCAGAACAGATAGCTTTAAAACAGTGAAAAAATACCAGTAAATACTTAACAAACAGTGGAAACGTAAAAAAGCTTGCTAAATAGTGAAAACAGCAATAAAATTTGATTTTACAGCCACAGTGTAGCAGACAAAACAGTGTAGTTTAGTACATAGTAAATAAATACATTTTAAAAACAAACGGCAGGCAATAAAAAAGCTGCACACACACACACACACACACACACACACACACACACACACACACACGCATATGTGTATATATATATATATATATATATATATATATATATATATATATATATATATATATATATATTGCATACCCTGACACCTTATCTCTGTTGAAAAAAAAAAATTTAAACATTTCTGAATTTAGTTTAATTTTAAGTTTCCCTCTCAGCCTGTATCAACACCATTAAACCATTAATGCACAATTTGGCAAGGAATGCGTCCACTTTACATTATCACTAGAATTCTCCTACTAGAGGTAAATGTTGATGTTAAGTTGTCCATCTCGCCTTCATTCTTGCTGGTTGGGTTCAGAGCCGATCCTCGGCTCCGACTCGGCCATCTTCAAAAGCTCGAGAGCTGCATACTGGCTCGAGGCCACCCCATATCTCATAATGCCTGGCGCTAGATACCCAGATCTTATTTGCTGCTTCTGCTGCGAGGCTGTCTTACTGGCTCAGGTTGTATATTTTCATTATTTTATCCATTTTTGATAAAAATTATTAGACTGTTAGTGTAGATTGTTTATAGTAGTTAACCTTTCTCTTTTATATATATACTTGTTGTATCTATAATTCTTTCTTGAACCTTCCACTATCCCTTCAGAAAACTCGTTTTAGTTAGAGAGTTTTCCCCTCCCCCCTTCACGTCTTCCTTAGGTAGCCATTTAAATTAGAGGCTAACCCTTTTCCTTTTCTATTAAAAAAAAAAAAAACTTTTTAGCTTTTACCTAGTTAGTGTTGTTTAGCTTGTAAGCATAATATTGTGAGTATCTTGACTGTGTTTTTGGGTGTGTCAACTTTAGTGGTAATTGTTATATCCTAGTTTTTTGTGTTTTGTCCTTGGTATTCAAATTTTTTTTCAGGGATGTCCAAGGACACCAAAGTGTCCTGATTCAAGAAGTGTGATTCATGCTGTCAGAAGATGTCTCTGACAGATGGTCACACTTCTTGTGTCTATTGTCTGGGTGCTGTGCACCTGCAGGACTCTTGTTCGGTTTGCCATGCCTTCAGCCCAAGAGTCCTGCAGGAGCGTAAAAATAAGTTAATCCTATGGGGTTTACTCAAGCAGGATTCACCAGCTAAGGCTCAGCCCGGGAAGGCCTGTAAGCCACCTAAATCTTCGGCTCCCAGTTCGAAGCCATCGATGGGTGAAGCTGTTCCTTCAGCCTCAGTTCCAGCCGGAACCGATTTACCTGTCTCCCAGTCGGTTCCGACTCTCCCTTCGGAGCCATCGGGGAGTCGAAAGAGATCTAGGTCTCCCTCCCTGGAGTCGATATGCTCGGTTCCAAGGTCTCCTCTGCTCCAATCGGTCATCAGTCCCACTCTTCTTGGTCCTCAAGACTATCAGATCATGACGTGGAGAGAGTGGTCAGTAGGCTGTTAAAATCGCAGGCCCTAGCAAAAATGCTGTCCAGCCCCCCTCATCAGGTGTCGGCTCCTTCCATGTCTGCAGTTATTCCTCCTCCGACTCCTCCCTTGAGCTCGGAGCCGGAGTTCATTGGGGTTTGAGTCATGGAACCATCGGCGCTGATACCTTCTCCTTCAGTTCTGTCATCGGCTCTGATCACTTCCTTGGTACCGTCCTTGGAAGGGTCTGGGCGCTGAGACTCACTCGTCGGCTCCGAGGGGGCGAGTGGCATCGGACCCTTGTCCGACCCCGTTCTCCCCCTCGGAGCTTCGGTGCAGGTGAGCTCGGCTCCTACAGCGGCTTTGGAGCCGTCCCCCTCAGTGCGGAGAGGGATTTTGGTCTCTTTGGAACTGGAGCCTTCTTGGCATCCGAGCAGGGACGCCTTCAATGTCATGAGGAGTGTGCTGGCCCCTGAGTCAGCCCCACAATCATCCCCATCGGCTCCTCCCACTATGGTGCCTGCGTCTGCCTCTGCCCCTCCTCCAGACCCCAAGCGTGGGGAACCAACGCTCCAGGGCACCCCCTTGGGTGTATCTTCCTCTTCCGAGGCCTCCCCTGATCATTCAGAGGAGCCACCTCGTAACAGGAAATGCAAGAGGAAGCATGTTGACTCCCCTGAGTCTGTCACATCAGATACCGACTTAGAGGATTCGGAAGGGTCCCCAAGATCTCCCTCTGAAGATGTCTCCTTCACAGACATCCTTGAAATGCTTAGGCAGAGGGGGAACTGGACTACCCTAAACCCCTCCAAGGATGAGTCGGTATTCCTGGATGCGTTTGGATCCCAACCCTCCACCTTCTGGGTGTCTCCGCCTTTCGACCCACTGATGTCTGTGGTGGCTCGGAAGGTGTGGTCAGCTCCAGACACAGTGGACCCGACCCCCAGAAGACCCGCTAAATTCATAACTGCCCCACGGGATAAATAGTTTTTGACCAAAGGTGTCCCTGTTGATGCCATGGAGGTAGCGGCGGCCACAAAGAAGGAGTTGGCTGAAACTTCTTCATCTGTCCATCCCCCTAACAAAGAGTCTAGGACAATAGACAGATACGGGAAGCGGATGTTCTCTTCAGCGACCTTTTCTATGAGGTCTCTGAATTATTTGTGCCACTTTACCCACCTTCAAAGGGATCTCCTTAAAGAGCTTGGAGATACCCTTCAAGATCCATCAGCTGAGGGGGCCAGGCTAAGGCAGCCTCCCAGCTGGCGACTCTTAATTCAGTGGTGAACTCCTCCATGAGGCTCATTTTTTATGCAGCCGATGGTGCGAGTAGAGCCATGGGCACAGGTATTGCTCTAAGGAGACATGCTTGAATGTGGCTATGTAACTTTGCGGAACCTTTCAGAGCGTCTTTCACCAACACCCCTTTTGATGGTTTCTCTCTTTTTGCATCACAGGTGAAGGACACCCTTACCAGGTGTGAGCAGGAAGGCAAGACTCTCTCTGCCATGGGAGTCCGTATATCCACTCCTTCCAGACCATATCCCAAGGGTCAGAAGAGTGGAAAGATGTAGTTCTGGAAATCCCAGGGAGCCTTGCCGGACACATGTGGTGAGTTCCCATCCAGGGGCAGAAGAGGGAACAATAATAGATGCCACCCTCATGGCAGAGGGGGTCCGCAAAACCAGGGCAGCAGAGAATCCTTCTCTGACAAGCCCTTCCAGCATCCCTGAAGGGTTGCCTGACTGCCCACCTCTGGAGGCAGTCAGGGGAAGATTATCACTGTACCCAAGAGCCTGGCAAGACATAACACAAGACAAATGGGTACAGTCGGTTATATCTGGAGGCTACAGAATACCCTTTGTTCGCACTCCCGTAGTGTCAAACAAGTCCCTTCCAGATGTTCCACCCAATCTAAGGGATCAAGCAGTACAAGAAATTTCAGAACTGCTAAGAAAAAGGGCCATCCAGCAAGTCCCAGCAGACCAGCAAGGATCCAGAATTTACTCAAGTTTCTTTTTGGTACCAAAAATGACAGGGGACTGGAGACCCATTCTGGATCTCAGCAGACTGAACAGCACTGTACAAAGAACGAAGTTTCGGATGGTCACGCTACAATCCATCATGCCCCTTCTGGGTCAGGACAATTGGATGTGCTCTATAGATCTTCAGGATGCGTACTACCACATCAAAATGGACAGACGCTCCAGAAGATTCCTTTGCTTCCGGCTGGGAGCCAGCCATTACCAGTTCAGAGCTCTGCCCTTTGGTCTCACCACAACCCCCAGGGTGTTCAACAAATGCATGGCAGTAGTTACCGCTCACCTGAGATGGCTAGGATTTCAGGTGTTTCCATATCTAAATGACTGGCTCCTTACTGCTACCACCAGGCATCACCTTCTGCGAGCCAGAGACTACACTATCAAGACTTGCTCCAGACTAGGTATCTCAATAAATTTCAAAAAGTCTGTGTTGTCGCCCTGTCAGTCTGTCACCTTTATAGGCACAAATTTAAATACAACAGACATGTCAGCGAGCCTTCCACCAGACAGGGTATTAGTGATTCGTCAACATGTACAGGTCTTATTAGCATGCAAAAGAATTCAAGCCAGGTTCATCCTCCAAACTCTGGGTCTCATGGCAGCAGCGATCATACTTGTTCCTCTAGCTCATTTTCACATGAGGATTCTACAGTGACTGCTTTTCACCCAATGGACCTTCAAGCAGCTTCCCATGTCTCACACGATTATGATCATAGAAACATGCAAAAAGCACATTGCATGGTGGATGGTCTCCACATCAGTGCCCCTAGGCAGACCATTTGCACCCCCCAGTTGCTACGGTTACCACAGACGCTTCCCTGATCAGGTGGGGGGGCATTATCAGGGCAGGACAGTCCAAGGCACCTGGCAACCTCACAAGTACCACCTGCATATAAACGTCTTGGAGATGAGGGCCGTGCTTTTAGCGTTTCAAGCTCTTCAGGACTCTCTTCCTACCGGGACCATTGCAATTCAAATGGATAATATGTCAGTGGTGTGGTACATCAACAAGCAGGGCGGAACCAAGTCCTACCCCCTATGTCGAGAAGTACTCAGACTCTGGCAGTGGGAGATCTCTTCCCAACAGTTTCTGATCGCAATGCACATCCCTGGGAAGTCCAATGTCATAGCTGACAGGCTGAGCAGAGCAATTCTCATGCCTCACGAGTGGTCTCTGAATCAAGTAGTTGCGGACCAAATATTCCACAAATGGGGCCAGTCTTGCTGCGACCTTTTTGCCTCCCCCTTCAACAGCAAGTGCAACAATTTCTTCTCTCTCCTTCCACTTCCTGGACATCCCCCCAGAAATGCTCTAGTCCATGATTGGCCTCAGGGACTTCTTTATGCATTGCCATATTTCCCCTTATTCCGAAACTGATACAGAAAGCTACCATTTTGGGCTGCAAAATGATCCCCATTGCTCCTAACTGGCCTCGACAAATATGGTTCCCGTTCTTGCATCACCATCTTCTCGAGCAGCCTTGGACTCTGGACCTAGTTCCAGACCTTCTGATACATAAATCGGGCGGGCTGCACCAATCCCTGAAATCTCTCCAGCTCACTGCTTGGTTGTTCCACTTCCAACCTTAGCCAGGCTTCCAGATATCTCCCCCTCTGTGAGCGAAATTATTTTATCATCGCACAAGTCTACCACTAGAAAAACTTACGCTAGTAAGTGGAAACGTTTTTCTTCCTGGGCAGAGACTAAGAGTATAGATCCCTTTTCAGCCCCTATACACCACATTTTGGAATTTCTTGTGGAATTCTTTCATTCTGGGTCCGCTTCAGCTACAATTAGAGTTCAATTGGCTGCAATTTCAAATTTTCACATTGGCCTGTCTGGAAATAATATCATGTCGCATAAGCTATGTAGAGCCTTTCTCAAAGGGACCACTCTGCTCAGGCCTCCAGTGAGAGATCCTCCACCTCCATGGGATCTAAATTTGATTTTAGCTTTGCTAATATTGCCTCCCTTCGAACCTGCAGCATCTTGTTCCTTGAAGTTTTTATCTTGGAAAACTCTTTTTCTGGTAGCCATTACTTCAGCCAGAAGAGTTTCGGAACTGCAGGCTCTTTGTACCCGCCCTCCGTACCTAGTGTTCCACAATGATAGGGTTGCTCTCAGAACTAATCCTTCCTTCCTTCCTAAGGTCTCTTCAGAAAATAATTTGAATCAGTCCATAGACCTTCCTGTGTTTTTCCCAACCACTCCAACAGGGCGGAATATAAATTGCATCAGTTAGATGTTCACAGGCAACTACGCTTTTATTTGCATAGAACTAAACATATCAGGAAATCGGACCAACTTTTCCTTTCTTATGCTGAGATTAAACAAGGTCTCCCAGTCTCAAAAGTAACCTTGTCCAGGTGGTTGACTTCTATCATCACATTTATCTATCAACTGAGGAATAAAGAATTACCTGTTAAACCAAAAGGTCACTCCACCAGAGCTTTAGCCACTTCTGTGGCCTTTCAGGCTAGATTACCCATGGAATCTATTTGTGCTGCGGCTACGTGGGCCAACCCACATACCTTTATTTTTGCATTATAAGTTGGATGTGGTTTCCAGAAACAGAGCAGATTTTGGTTCCACTGTTCTGAAGAGTTTGTTCCGATGAGCCACCCAGGATTTTAAGGTGCTAGGGATGCTGTCCCAACCAGCAAGAATGAAGGCGAGATAGACAACTTAACAAAAAGAAGTTATGTACCTACCATAACGTTCCATATTAGTTGTCTTCTTCTCACCTTCTTTCTTGCGTCCCACCCTCCATCCCCCTATCCTTGTAGACCGAGAAGAGTTCCTTATGGTTTTTCACTGGCTGAGTCTTCTCTGGCTATTCTTTTTCTGTCTAGTAGCCTCTTTGGAGGATTTATATAGTCCAGGATAGGATCCTTTCTTATTATGTCTGCAGTTAGACTTACCAAATGAGATCTGGGCATCTAGCACCAGGCATCCTGGGATATGGGGTGGCCTCGAGCCAGTATGCAGCTCTCGAGCTTTTGAAGATGGCCGAGTCACACACACACACACAAACACACACACACACACACACACACACACACACACATACATATACACATACACACAGATCATATATATATATATATATATATAAATATATATATATATATATATATATATATATATATATATATATATATATATATATCTCCAATGTAAAAAAATATAGGAGGCACCAGACCAAGGCAGGTGAAGATAAAGTTAAATTTTAATCCACAGACAAAGTACAAACAATGGTGAGCGCTTTCGTAGCAAGAGCTACTTCATCAGAATACTTCCTACGAAAGCGCTCACCATTGTTGTACTTTGCCTGTGGATTAAAACTGAACTCTATCTTCACCTGCCTTGGTCTGGCGCCTCCTGTATTTTTTACATTGGATACTAGTCTTTTTGGAGGATCAGTTTGCCTACACCACAGTGTTGCTTTTCCTTATATATATATATATATATATATATATATATATATATATATATATATATATAGATATACATATAGATATATATATATATATATGTGTGTGTGTGTGTGTGTGTCTACTTCCATAGACCAAATTTCCACTTAACCGAATTTCAGTTTATCAAGACAACAACACCGAACTTTCACAAAACCGAAGCTGCACATTACGAATTATTTTTTATAGGGAACAGAGACACTTGGCCAACATTGAACCAAAGTGTTAGACCCCTTAAAATTAGAATTTGTGAACATTTAAAAGCTATCAAAGATGAAGACAAATTAAATGCTTTGGGCAAACACAGTTTAATATGTAAGGGGTTTAGGGAATTTCATTTTTCTGTTTTGGAACAAACTGATGAGTTTAAGTTCATTAGTGGATGTAATAAGTTGTTGGAAACTAAAGAGTTAAAGTGGCAAATTATGATTATGGCTGTCAAAAAGCCAGGTTTAAACGAACAAATCAATATTAAGAGTTTGTTAAAATAAAAATATAGAATTTTGGAATGAAAATTATCTGATAAAAAGATTTATAAACACACATTTATTTGAATGATATTATAACAGAAATATGTTGTTTTATATAGGTTTTTAACAAAAGAGATTACTAATCACTGCTTAAATTGGAGTGGACAATTAACTATTTGTATGGTATTTAAACTGAGTACGTGTGATGTAAATTATTTCTGATGAAGTTCCTTTGATTAAAGTTGGACAAAAGCGTTAAATTTGGTTGTGCTATTTCCTTTCACTTCGGTCCCAAGCAGTGCCTCCAAGATGTTTTTGTGCTGTTAGTTTTTGTTTTCTTGGATTGCTGGAGTCTTTTGTTTGTGATTAATCAGTGTTTTGGCATGGCTTCATTGGGTTCTGAAGGAGAAGGAAACAATAATGCTTGTGGTTGTACTCAGAATTTGGTCAACTATGACGAAAATAAATGTACTGATGCAAATGTGGATTTAAGTGTATATCCAATTCCTGGTGACTTGCAGTTGCTCTCTCAAAACATTCAGCATACTTGTAACAACTTTACTGTTTTGGATAAGTTAAGCTATTCTTCAGGTAATGTGGGGCCCTTTAAGAAAGGTGTGCAGAATCTGCACTGCAACAAAAGTGATTCCAGTAGCTGCACTTTAGTAGAGGAAGACTGGCATGGAACTGGGTTTTGTTTTGAATCTTGTGCATGAAAACAACGCCAATCCCTTTAATAGTGAAATAATTCAGCAAGTAACAGTTCAGCTGAGATTCTAGACCAGAATATATAGGACATCATTGAGTGCAAGTTGAATATTTACAAACTACAAAAGCTTTTGTTTAAATATAAATCCACTGAGAATGAAAACTTTTATTTCGAAAGATATCTAGAGCATCAAATTGTGCCGTTAGGACTGTGACTTTATAAGTTCCCTAATGGCATAACATATAACGACGGCATTTTTAAAGAACTGTCTTACTTATACAACAGAACTGGTTTAGAAGTGATTAGCAAGTTAAAAAGCCACAATACCTTAATGTTACAAAAGCTTTAAAGCGGTGTTGAACAAACAGATGCTTGTATTATTACACATAGACATTTTGCTGCATGTAAGACACTGTATGATAACACTGACTACAAAATAAAGAAAATGTTTCCATTTTGGTTGCAAGAAAGACTAAGAAGCTTAACCATGATGTTAAAGCTTACAAAAACAATCAGGCTTATTTGATTAAAGATGTTAAACCTGTATTTAACATTCAGAACAGTGTGCAAATTGTTAACAAAGAGCTTGTTGGTAGTAGTGTTTCTCAATTAGACAATTTTTCTGCAACCACAGACAATATTGAAAATGGCAATAATTTGCTTGAGCAAAATAATGTGGAGACTTCACAAGATACAGTTCCAGCTAGTCAAAAAGCAACAGAGAAAGCTGCTTCTTTTCGGTTAGGTGCTTGACCAAAATTGGAACATTTGGTAAAGAAGAGTGTGTCTAATGTGAACAAGAGAAAAGGAAAGGGGAAAGGCAAGGGACATTGAATGACACCAGTTTGATTTTTAATTTGTCTGAACAAGTGTTTTCTGAACATGAAATTGATGTTTTATCTAAAGAGGTTTCATTTGTTCCTATTAAACAAGTAAATTATAATGAGCTTATGATAGATTTCAACTTGTTTTTTAGAAAATTAAATCTTAAATATGCATTACACCAAGTCAAATGGAGTGAAGTAGAAGTAATGAACAGAAAACCCAGTACATTTAATCCAAATTTAAACTCAACCTTAAATCATCATCTTCTTTTGGCTGTTCCCATTAGGGGTCGCCACAGCGGATCATGTGTTTACATTTCTTCCAGTCCTCTGCATCTTGCTCTGTCACACCAACCACCTGCATGTCCTCTCTCACCACATCCATAAACCTTATCTTAGGCCTTCCTCTTTTCCTGTTACCTGGTAGCTTCATCCTTAGCATCTTTTTCCCAATATACTCAGCATCCCTCCTCAGCACATGTCCAAACCAACGTAATCTTGCTTCTCTGGCTTTGTCTCCAAACCTTCCAACCTGGACTGACCCTCTAATATACTTATTCCTAATCCTGCCCACCCTCGTCACACCCAGTGCAAATCTTAACATCTTTAACTCTGCCACGTCCAGCTCTAACTCCTGCCTTTTTGTCAATGCCACTGTCTCCAACCCATATAACATAGCTGGTCTCACTGCCCTCTTGTAGACCTTCCCTTTTACTCTTACTGGTACTCATCTGTCACAAATCACTCCTGACACTCTTCCCCACCCACTCCATCCTGCCTGTACTCTCTTCTTCACCTCTCTTCCACACTCACCATTAATCTGAACTATTGATCCCAAGTATTTAAACTCATCCACCTTCGCCACCTCTACTCCTTGCATCCTCACCATTCCTCTATCCTCCCTCTCATTCACACACATATATTCTGTCTTAGGCCTGCTGATCTTCATTCCTCTTCTCTCTAGAGCATATCTCCATCTCTCCAGGGTCTCCTCCACCTGTTCCCTACTCTCACTACAGATCACAATGTCATCTGCAAACATCATATTCCAAGGGGACTCCTGTCTGATCTCGTCTGTCAACCTGTCTATCACCATTGCAAATAAGAAAGGGCTCAGAGCTGATCCTTGATGTAATCCCACCTTCACCCTAAACACATCCGTCACTCCCACCGCAGACTTCATCGCTGTCACACCACCCTCATACATATCCTGTACCACTCTTACATACTTCTCTTACACTCCCGACTTCCTCATACAATACCACAACTCCTCTCTAGGCACCTTGTCATATGCTTTCTCTAAGTCTACAAAACCACAATGCAACTCCTTCTGACCTTCTCTGTACTTCTCCATCAACACTCTCAGAGCAAATATCGCATCTGTAGTGCTCTTTCCAAGCATGAAACCATACTGCTTATCACTAATCATCTCATCCCTTCTTAACCTAGCTCCCACTACTCTTTCCCATAACTTCATGCTGTGATGGATCAATTTAATCCCTCTGTAGTTACTACAGCTCTGCACATCACCCTTTTTTCTTAAAAATCGGTACCAAAACACTTTTTCTCCATTCCTCAGGCATCCTCTCACTTTCCAAAATGTAATTATACAATCTGGTTAAAAACTCCACTGCCATTTCATCTAAACACCTCCATGCTTCCACAGGTATGTCATCTAGACCAACAGCCTTTCCATTCTTCATCCTCTTTATAGCCATCCTTAATTCCTCCTTGCTAATTCATTGCACTTCATGATTCACTATCCCCACATCATCCAACCTTCTCTCCCTCTCATTCTCTTCATTCATTAACCCCTCAAAGTACTCTTTCCATCTGCTCAATACACTCTCCTCGCTTGTAAGTATGTTTCCCTCATTATCCTTTATCATCTTTACCTGCTGCACATCTTTCCTAGCTCGGTCCCTCTGTCTAGCCAATCGGTACAGGTCCTTTTCTCCCTCTTTAGTGTCCAACATTTCATACAACTCTTCATATGCCTTATCCTTAGCCACCTCTCTCTTTGCCATGCATCTCATCTCCTTATACTCTTGTCTACTTTCTTCATCTCTCTGACAATCCCACTTCTTCTTTGCCAACCTCTTTCTCTGTATACTCTACTGTACTTCCTCATTCCACCACGATGTCTCCTTGTCGTCCTTCCTCTGTCCAGATGTCATACCAAGAACCTTTCTAGCCGTCTCCCTTACTAGCTCTGCTGTAGTTACCCAGCTGTTTGTTAACTCTTCACTGCCACCCAGTGCCTGTCTTAACTCTTCCCTGAACTCCACCTCACAATTACCCTTTTTCAATTTCCACCATTTGATCCTTGGTGCTGCCCTCACACTCCTCCTCCTCTTCTTGATCACCGTCATCTTACAAACCACCATCCTATGCTGCCTAACTACACTTTCCCCAGTCACCACTTTACAGTCTCCAATCTCCATCAAACTGGCCCTCCTACATAAGATATACTCCACCTGTGTGCATCTTCCTCCACTCTTGTATCTCACCCTATGCTCCTCCCTCTTGTTAAAATACATATTCACCACAGCCATGTCCATCCTTTTTGCAAAATCTACTACCATCTGACCTTCTGAATTCCTTTGTTTAACACCATACCTTTCCATCACTTCCTCATCCCCTCTGTTCCCTTCACCAACATGCCCATTGAAATCTGCTCCAATCACCACTCTCTCACCCTTGGGTACAGTCATCACCACTTCATCCGACTCACTCTAAAATTTTTCTTTCTCGTCCATCGCACACCCGACTTGTAGAGCATATGTACTAACAACATTCATCATTACACCATCAATTTCCAGCTTCATAAACATCACTCTATCCGACAATCTTTTCACCTCCAAAAGACTCTTAGCATACTGTTCATTCAGGATAACTCCTACGCCATTTCTCCTCCCATCCACACCATGATAAAACAATTTGAACCCACCTCCGATACATCTAGCCTTACTCCCCTTCCATCTGGTCTCTTGCACATACAATATACCAACCTTCCTTCTGTCCATCATATCGCCTAGCTCTCTCCCTCTACCAGTCATACTGCCAACATTCAAAGTTCCGACCCTCACTACCACAGTCCTAGCCTTTCTCTTCTCTTCCTGCCTTTGGCCATGCCTTCCCCTTCCTCTCCTCCTTCGGCCAACAGTAGCCCAATTTCCGCCAGCACCCTGTTGGTTAACAGTACTGGTGGTGGTCATTGCTAACCTGGGCCTCGACCGATCCAGTATGTAAATATTTACTGGTATCCGCATGAATGATTTGGCCAAGTTTTACACTAGATGCCTTTTCTGATGCAACCCTCCCCATTTATCCGGGCTTGGGACCAGCACAAAGAAATGCACTGGCTTGTGCAACCCCAGTGGCTGGGTTAAACTCAACCTTAAATGCCTTTGTTAAATCACGTGAAGCAGAATTTGACAATTTGTGTAAAAATAAGGCTACAATTAGATTATTTAATATGAATAAAACTCAAGCTGAATCCCTTAGAAAATTAAGATCATACAAGCATCTTAGGTATATGAAAGCTGACAAGGGGTATGGAATGGTTATTATGGAGGAGAAACAATAGAAGTCAGAGATGTTAAAACTTTTATCTGAGCAAACATTTTATGAAAAAAATAATAAAGTAGATGTAGTAAAGAGTTCTAATATTATAGATAAGGAATTGTTTAAGCTTTTCGATCAAAAATATACTGATTATGGCACTTTTGAGTTTTTTACTGTGAGTAAACCAGAAACTGGAAAGATCTTTGGTATTCCTAAAATCCACAAAAATCATAGTTGTCCACCATTTAGGCCTATTCTGTCCAGTCCAAGACACAAAACCACGATCATTTCATATTATCTAGACAAAGTTTTAAATCCAATAAAGAGTAAGTTTTTTATCAGAGATTCTTGGTCTTTTCTTGACCAGTTAAGACATTACCAGTTTACAGGCGATGAGGTTTTTATGTACTGTAGACATTATATCATTATATAATAGTATAGATCTTGAAGATGGTGTAGAACTTGTTGAATAATGTAGACATTATAACTAATAATTTATGTCAGACTCTTATTAAATTAGTGCTGCAGAATAATTATTTCACTTTTGGTAAAGACATTTTTTGGCAAAAAGTAGGAGTGGCTATGGGTGCATATGTGGCACCCTCTTTTGCCAACATTGTGTTATGTTGGTGGAAGCATGTTTTTTTCTTAGTCACTCATCCTTCATTTCAGTATGTAAAATGGTACAGGAGATTTACTTATGATTTGTTTTTTGTCTGGGAGGAGTATAAATGAATTTGATATTTTTACAAGACATCAATTCAAGTCTTTCATGGTTGAAATTTATGAAAGGAACCATTGGGGTAGAAGTGAACTTTTCAGATTTGGTCATTCAGATGGATTTAATGAATAAGTGTTTTCATAGTATATTTCATAAAGACACCTTTAAAAATAATTATTTGCATTTTCATAGTGGGCATCCAAGGTATATGATATTAAATGTGTTTAGAGGCTAGCTTATTAGGGCTAGCCATATTATTAGTGATGATGAGTGCTTTAATTGCGAAGTACAGACCATAACTGACTACTTTGTAGAAAGAAAATATCCTTTGAAAAACTTATTAAATATATCTAAATACGTTAGAATGCATCGAAGTGATACATTTCCACCAATTCTTAGAAAAAGAATAGAATTTAACAACATCAAAAACAAATGCATAATAGATGATGCTGATAGTAAGGTCTTTGCATTTTGTGTATCAATTTCAATAACCCTGATTTAACCAATGTTTTGGGTAACCAACTATATTTTGTTGTAAAGAAACCAGCTAATATTAAGACATTTCTGGAATTTCATCCTTATCACAATGTAAAGTTATACTTTAAGAAAGAAGGTACCTTTGCCTGTGGTTTATCTAAAAATGTAGGTATATTAGTAATACCACCCCATTTAGACAGCATTTTTCAAGTGATGGGATTTTATAATTGTGATAGTAAGAATATTGTTTATATTATTACATGCAGCACTTGCCACTACATTTACATAAAGAATAAAAGTATGCAGTTACCTGAACTGTTAAGATTGCACTTCCTAAGTATTTAATTGAATATTTTTTTGATTGATTGTTATCTTTACTAATTTATTTTTTTACTAACAGTGTTATTGATTGGATAGGGCATTCATGTGATGTGTATATATTATGTTGGTCTATTTTATTTGTATCTGATCTGAAGAAGCTCTAATGCGAAAGCACTTACCGTTTTAATAAATTTGTGGATCTTTTTTACCTCAAGACTTGCATCATTTTATTGCTTTGCTGCTCTGATACTCGACTGTAATAACAGAGTTGGACTATATGCACCATTTTGTTGGTTTGGTGTATTATTGCACCTGATTTGGTTATTGCCTGGTTACTCCGCTATTATTGATTTCAGTTTACTACATTTATATAGGTAAAAGTGTTAGACCCCTTAAAATTAGAATTTGTGAGTATTTAAAAGCTATCAAAGTCAAAGACAAATTAAATGCTTTGAGCAACATAGTTTAATATGTGAAGGGTTTAGAAAATTTCATTTTTCTGTTTTGGAACAAACTAATGATTTTACGTTCATTAGCGGATGTAATAAGCTGTTGGAAACTAAAGAGTTAAAGTGGCAAATCATGCTTAGGGCTGATAAAATGCCAGGTTTAAATAAACACATCAGTAGTAAGAGTTGGTTAAAATATAGAATTATGTGAATTGTCTACATTACTTTTGGAATTAAAATTGTCTGATAAAAAAACTTTATAAACATACATATTTATTTGAATGATATTATAACATAAATAAGATGGTTTATATAGGATTTTAACAAAAGAGATTACTAATCACTGCTTGAATTTGATTGGATGATTAACTATTTGTATGGTATTTAAACTGAGTATGTGCAATGTAAATTATTTCTGATGAAGTTCCTTTGATTAAAATGGGGCAATATGCTATATATATACATATACATATACATATACATATACATATACATATACATATATATATATATATATGTGTGTGTGTGTGTGTGTATAAATATATATATATGTGTGTGTGTGTGTGTGTGTGTGTGTATAAATTATATATATATATGTGTGTGTGTGTGTGTGTGTGTGTGTGAGTATATATAGATATATATAGATAGTATACACACACACACACACACACACACACACATATAAACATTACTATGTAATAATATATAATACATTTTTTAAAAAGTTTATATAATCATTTAATTTAAAAACTGTATACATTTCAAGAAACAGTTTCATAATTTGATGATTAAGATATTAAATCTGCTTAAAAAGTGCTAAAAGATGTTATTGAAAACAATATAATTTCAATACAGCAAATTCAGTATATAATAAAAATGTATGAAGAAAAGTGTTTGTTCACTCCAGTATATGTGTAGTAATTATTTCTTAACTGTGCATATTCAGTGCTTCAGGGGTCTATCCTTTAAGAAAGGTTTGATAGAGGCAATGACAAATTTTATTTACAGACAAAAGGGGTAGCAATGGGAATACCTTGTGCAAACTCTTACGCTAATCTGGTTATGGCCCAAAGGGAGAAGACACATATCATAGATACAGAATATGGCAATAACATTAGGTACTACAAAAGGTTTGTGGATGATGTCTTCTTCTTATGGGAGGGCAATGAAGCTGATTTATGTGTATTTATTGAAAACATCAACCAAACAACCAACTTCTTAAAATTTGAAGAGAAATGGTCTAAATCAGAGATTGAATTTCTGGATATGCTTATTAGCAAGGAGAATGGAAAATTTACAACTATGTTATACAGAAAGAGTTGCCGGAAAAATAGCCTTCTCCATTGCATAAGCATGCACCCCAGACATGTATATCAGAATATAGTTATAAACCAAGGAAGGAGGATATTTAATTTGACTAGTGATGATGCCAAATGTGAACAAACTTTAGAACATCTGAGAAATTAATTTGTCATGAGGGGCTATTCCACACATGAAATAGAGGTATTGAAGGATTCAAAAATGGTTGATAGAAGAGGGAAAGGAAGACCATATTTTAGAAACAATAACATACATACTAGAACATTGCTTTAGGTAGACAGGCAAGTCACCAATACACAAATAAGATTGAACATACCATATTCAAATAATGACACAGATGTGAATAAAGTTATTACTAAAAATTGGGCTATTTTGACTACCAACAAAGAGATATGCACCATTGTTGGCCATCGACCAAAGTATAGTTACAGTAATAGCAAGTCCTTAAAAAGGTTACTATGCTATGAAGAGACCAAAGAGAGCAGAGTAACATCAGATAGACAAGGAACTTTTCCTTGCAGGAACAGTAACCAGTGCTTATATATGTCAGGTTCCAATAGCTTTATACATCCAGAGAATGGTAGGACATATACTTTCAGGCACTACGCAGATTGCAAATCTAGAGACTTAATATATTTAGCCAGCTGTGTGAAATGTACCAGTTATTATATAGGTAAGACTAATTGAACCCTAAGAGAAAGGGTAAGGGAACATATATATGCCATCACCCGTGAAGATGAGTCTAATGCTTTGGCCAAACACACATTAGACCATGACTTGAGCCACAAATTTAAGTCCATGGTAATAGAGTTGGTCAATAAAAGCAAAAGATTGGGAAATATAAAGAATCACACTGAGTGACAAGAAACAAAATGGATAATCAGAATGCAATCTGACAGAGGCAAGGGCTTAAATCAAAGAGTCTCTATCAAACCTTTCTTAAAGGATAGACCCCTGAAGCACTGAATATGCACAGTTAAGAAATAATTACTACATACATACTGGAGTGACCAAACACTTTTCTTCATACATTTTTATTATATACTGAATTTGCTGTATTGAAATTATATTGTTTTCAATAACATCTTTTAGCGCTTTTTAAGCAGATTTAATAGCATTTATATCTTAATCATCAAATTATGAAACTGTTTCTTGAAATGTATACAGTTTTTAAATTAAATTATATAAACTTTTTAAAAAATGTATTATATTTTATTACATAGTAATTTTTTTTATATTATGGTTTTCAATTACTAATTTATGTCCATATCTTACAAAGTCAAGATACTAGAAACACTAAGGAGATGCTACTATCTAATGGTAAATCTTGATATGGCTAATGAATAGCAATAAAAGTTTTTTCACGCCCTTTTTCATATTTAAATGCCAAAGTAATGGTACTGGATAAGTCTGAAGAAGGGTTTGGAAGTAACCCGAAAGCGCTAACTGTTTTTAACTTCTGTTTTGAATAAAGGATTACAAATTGAAGAGCTGTGGTGGTACCTGGCGTATTTTTCAGCAAATTTCTATTTACCCAAATTATTTCAGTTTACCAAGATGACAACCCCAAACTTTCACAAAACCGAAGCTGCACATTACCAATTTTTTTTTTACAGGGAACACAGACACTTGCACAACACTGAACCAAAAAGCCACACCGCAGTATATCAAACCCACCTGGATGGGGGGGGCTGTGTCCTCACACGTCCACAACTAAATATACCAACTCTGGGATTGCACTGCACTGGGGAAACGAGCAAATTTCCCCATGTTGGCTAAATGTCTCCATTCCTTGTAAAAAAAAATTCAGTAATGTGCAATTTCAGTTTTGTGGAAGTTCGGTGTTGTCATCTCAGTAAACTGAAATTCAGGCAAGTACAAATTTGGTCTATAGAAGTAGACCTGTGTGTGTGTGTGTGTGTGTGTGTGTGTGTGTGTGTGTGTGTGTGTATATATATATATATATATATATATATATATATATAAATGGATCTACTTCACGTACCTGAATGGCCACATCACCGACTTTCACTTTGCCAAGACAAAAGGACCGACAAACCAGAAAACCGACATCCAGAACACCGACTTTCGACTCGAGATAAGTAACTGCTTGGGCATCCAGGAAAAAAAAAAGAACAAAAGTAAACTCACCCATGTGGGGGGCTTTGCCCCCATACCCCCTATCTAAATATACCAACTCCAAGATCGCACTACCTCAGGGGTAAATGGCAAAGTTCAACAGGATAGCCAAGTGGTTATTTACCTCAAGTGGAATGTTTGTGTTCTGGATGTCAGTCTTCTGGTTTGTCGGTCCTTTCATCTCAGCAAAGTGAAAGTCAGTGATGTGGCCATTCCAGTAAGTGAAACGGACCCATATATTTATAGATATATATATATATATATATATATATATATATATACACACACACACACACACATAGATAACAGATAGACATATACATAGATACACGCATACACATAAATACACATACTTTTTTCTACTCTTAATCATGTTCATTGGACTAGGTTGACATTACTGGATCCCAATGAATCAAGCTAATCTTACTGTAGAGTGTGCCATACTACAGTAAAATTAAGAAAAAGGCTCCGAGACTAAAAGAGTTTGGATATTTGAGGCTTTGAGAATATGACAGAGAGAGAGGCTTAAAGTGTGTGACTGCACAAATGAACTAGAAACAAGCAGTGGATGAAAAAACAAAAACTAACAACAGCAGATAAAATATATACTGAGATGAACCAGCTCAACTGACCAACTCCAGAAAGGAAGCCACAACTTAAAAGGAGCCATGAATGTTTCATTCAATCCAGCAAAGAACTTTAAGCACAGAAATTAACTGTTTGCTTTTCGTCTGATATGAAACAGTGCAGACTTCTTCAGAACATGTAAAAAAATGTTCTCAGAAGAATAGTCTCAGAAGCACCCAATGAATATGCTTAGTCAATTAATTAAATTAATTAAAGTTAATTAAAGTACACAATGAAACAATATATTTTAAAGAGAAACTGCGCTATAATATATACCATGTTAAAAATGTTAACCTTTTCTGAACCCTTTATGCTAAACATTCATATGGAACATTTAAATAGAATTTCAATAAAAACATTTCTTTAATATAATACAAAAGGTCGTAACCATGAAAAATATTTGAAATATAAAAATATACAGAGTGTAACTTTGTGAAAAGATGATAAAAACAACCCTAGTAAAAGTTTATTAAAAACTGATCTTGAATAAAAAACATCAATAGTTAAACTACATTATATTATAATTTAAGAGCCTTTTCCTTAAGTATAGGCACTACAGAGATATTGTCATTGATGCCAGGTGTATGTGTGACATCTAATCTTATAATCCCATGCCAGCTTGGCTTCTGAAGCGCCCTTCCAAGGTCTCCCTCTAAGGCTCAATGGACCTTTTTTCTAAAATAGAAAATAAAATTCAGTTAAAATTTCAACATTGACTAGAATGTCTATAAAATATGTTATTTTCGTGTGGGTTATTCATATGGGTTTCCTCCGGGTGCTCCGGTTTCCTCACACGTTACAAAGACATGCATCTGGAGCATTTCTCCATGGGCCTCTGCTGAAAACTGGCTCATTCCAAGTCAGACTTTCCCGGTTAACAAATGTTAAATAAATAAAATAAAATAATATTTTCATTGTGCTTGGAAATATCATAGCAGTGTCTGCAGATGCGTTTCCTTAAATGCCTCTCACTCTTGCCCATGTTAAATGCTGGGCAAGTTGAACACACCACCAAGTATACAAGCCACCTACTAAAATAATTACAAACAACCAAACCAAAAACCACCTCCAGAGGAAGCCTTAATAGGCAAAAATAGTAAAATGAAAAAAAGGCTTCCACCACAACGAAAAGTTCACTGAGAAATTCTGTTAAAATGTAGGCTTTAATAAAACAAAGAAATAAAAAGCACAAATTGTGCTATTCAGGTTGCAGGTCAAACAGGATAAGCACTTTCAGTTAAAAAACCTTCTTCAGATCCTAGTGTGTAGACCTGACTTACTGCTGTTAAATAAAGATCCTTAATTGCTCAACCAATCACACACAGCAATCAGATGCACACCTTCCTTAAGCCTCCATTTAATTTCTTAATTAGGCTTCTCTCTTTTCGTTGTGGTGGAAGCCTTTTTTTTCATTTTACTAAAATAATTACCATCCTGGGTATAGATGTTAGAATTGAGCTTGTTACATAAAAAGAGGCATCTATTGTTGAAAATGTATTTACATTGATTGCATCTACCACACTTGGTAGTTCAATTGTAACTCTTAAATGTGCTGGTAGAGTTGTTCATTTCTAACTTGTTTTTAATATTAGTAGCCCTTTGAAAAATAAACTTTTAGTTATGTACTTACCATAACGATAGATGTATGTGATCCATCTCACCTACATTCATTACTGACGGGCTCAGAGCCAATTCTCGGCTCCGACTCGGCCGTTATAACTAGCACGAAGTCTCTCATTGGCTGGGCTAACCCTGTATCCCAGGATGCACCACGCCCAAACCCCCAGATCTTGTTTGCCCCAATAATATCTTCCCACATACACCACACCACAAGGGTATATATATAAGAGGAGAGAAAAAAATAATATCCTCAGAGGGATCAGAATACAAGTTTCCTCCAAGTCCAACAGGTAGGGGGAAGGAGGGCGGGTACGTAAGAATGTAGGCGAGATGGATCACATACATCTATCGTTATGGTAAGTACATAACTAAAAGATGTAATGTGATCCTATCTCGCCTACATTCATTACTGACGGGACAGCATCCCTAGCACCTAAATCCTGGGAGGCTCACTGGAAAACACTCCTGAGCACTGTGGAACCAAAGAAAGCCCGACCTCTAGAGGCCACGTCCAATTTTTAATGAGAAATAAAGGTATGTGGAGAAGTCCAAGTAGCCACTGCACATATCTCATCTATGGATAGTCTAGCATGAAAAGCCACTGAAGTTGACATAGCCCTGGTAGAATGCACCTTAACTGGAAAGGGAAGATGCCTACCCGCTAATGCATAAATAAATGAGATGCAGTCCCTAATCCACTTAGCTATGGTGCCCTTAGTTACAGATCTGCCAATTCTATTGTCCGAAAAGGACACAAACAACTGATCTGATTTCCTCTCCTGTTGTGTCCTATTTAAATAAAACCTCAATTGTCTATGCACATCCAACTGGTGAAATTTGTATTCCGCTTTGTTGGAAAACCATGGAAAAAAGACCGGAAGCTCAATAGACTGGTGGAGACAAAGGGCAGAAGAGACCTTGGGGAGAAAGGAAGGATTAAGTCTCAGAGATACTCTGTCCTTAAGAAAAATCAAATAAGGAGGTTTAACAGAAAGGGCTTGAAGCTCCGATACCCTTCTGGCTGAAGTTATGGCTACCAAAAAGGCAGTCTTCCATGACAAAAATTTCAATTCGCAAGAGGCTGCCGGCTCAAAGGGAGAAGACGTTAAAGCTCTGAGCACCACATTTAAATCTCATGGCAAAACGGGTTGCGAAACTGGAGGGCGAAGCAACCAGGCTCCTTTCAAAAAGGCTTTACACAGCTTATGACCCATGAGGGAAGGCTCATATGCAACATGATAATTAGAGATTGCTGCCAACTGAACCTTTATAGTGGAGGCAGCCGAACCCTGTCTAAATAGTGTTGCTAAGAAATCTAACACTGCTGACACAGGGGCTGTAAGGGGATCAAGGTCACGTTGCTGAGCCCAAATTGCAAATCTCTAGAGTATATTTTCCTAGTAGAAGACTTGTGGGAGGAGGACAGAATATGTACTACTTCCTGGGTAAGGATATGCTGTCTGACTAAGGTCGGAAGTGGAGAAGCCAGGCAGTGAACTTGAGAGTTCGTAGGGATGGATGGAGCTTTCCTGACTGATGAGTCAATAGGTCTGGAGCTGGGTCCAGAATCCAAGGACCATCCACCGCATACTTCCAAAGGAAGGGGAACCAAACTTGACGAGGACAGAGTGGTGCGATCAAAATCATCTTGCTTCCCAAGCAGGTAGCCTTCTGAATCACTCTTGGCAGAAGAGGGACCGATGGGAAGGTGTAGAGCAGACCGGAGGACCAAATGTGGACTAGAGCATCCCTGGGTGGCTCCCCCTGTGGGGGGATCAGAGTGAAAAAACTGCTGCACTTCACATTCAGGGGGCTGGCAAAGAGGTCGCAGCAGGGAAGGCCCCACCTGGAGAAGATCAGCAGCCACTCGATCGTTCAGGGACCACTCGTGAGGCATCAGAATAGTTCTGCTTAGCCTGTCTGCTATCACATTGGACTTCCCCGGAATGTGCGTTGCCACTAGAAATCGCTGGGAAGCGATTGCCCAATTCCACACTCTCATGGCCTCCCTGCAAAGGGGGTAGGACTTGGTTCCTCCCTGCTTGTTCAGATACCAGACAACCGACATATTGTCGGAAAGAATCACAATAGTTCCCCTGGGAAGACAGCTGTGAAGTGCCTGCAATGCTAGAAGCACCGCTCTCATCTCCAGAACATTGATATGCAAGTGAACCTCATGGTCTTGCCACGTACCTTAAACCATCTTGCCCAGATAATGCCCCCCCCACCCTATCTGGGAGGCGTCCGTGGTTACTGTGGCAATAGGGGACGGGGGGCTCAAGGATCTCCCTTGATTCAGGTTGGACGAGAGAAGCCACCAACGCAGATCCTGCTGCCATCTCTCCGTGATGAGAATCGGATGGGATAAGGGATGTTCCTGATATGACCACTGGGCCAAAAGGAGCCACTGAAGTATTCGCATGTGTAACCTGGCTAGCGGAACTAGAAGAATGGTAGCCGCCATTGATCCCAACAACTGAAGAACCATCCTGGCTTGGGCCTTTTCCCGGGGTAGTAAAGCCAGAACTTGGGCCTGTAACACTTATATTCTTTCTGCCGGTAGGAAAGCTCGCATTTCTACAGAGTCTAGCTCTGCGCCGATAAAGGCAACATGCTGTGATGGCAGCAATACAGATTTTGCCCAGTTGAATGAAATCCCTAGAAGATGGCCCAGTTTGACAGTAGCTCTCGTGGCTTGAACAAGTAGATGCCTGGTGGGGGCGGTGATGAGCCAGTCGTCTAGATAAGGAAACACCTGGAATCCTAGACGTCTCAGGTGAGCTGTCACCACTGCCAGACACTTGGTGAACACCCTGGGGGCTGTGGTGAGACCAAAGGGCAGGGCCCAGAATTGAAAATGACTGGCTCCCAGCCAGAAGCGTAAATGATTCCTGGAAGCCTTGTTTATCTTGATGTGATAATAGGCATCCTTGAGATCAATGGAGCACATCCAAACTCCTTTTTCCAGCAAGGGGAAAATGGATTGCAACGTGACCATTCGGAACTTGGACTTCTTTACAAAGCGATTTAAACGGCTGAGATCCAGAATGGGTCTCAAGTCCCCTGTTCTTTTTGGCACCAAAAATAATCTTGAGTAAGTGCCTAATCTGATCTGGTCTGCGGGGACTGGTTGGATGACTCCTTTTTCTAGCAGCTTTGAGACCTCTATTGCTGCCTGATCCCGTTGACTGGGTGGAACGTCCGGGATTTTCCTTGATGGCGGGGGGGGGGGGGATGGATAAAGGGAATGGTGTAACCTCCGGTGATTATATGAAGCACCCATCGATCCTGAGTGATGGACTCCCAGGCCTGAAGATGCTCTGAAAAATGACCCCCGACTGGGTCCGGAGACGCACAGTCAGGTAATCCCTCAGGGATGTTGGTAGGAGGGACCACGAAAGGACTCGCAGTCTCCTGTATTGCGGGGGCCTCCACCGCCTCTAGGGCGATGCCTTCCATTAAAATTCTCCCCTCCTCTGCCCCTGGAGGGGGGGGTCACTTTGATGGGCAGGGGAAGACTTTTGAGACTTTCTGAACCACATTTTCCCTCCCCTCTGAGCCTTGGGATAAGGTCTAGTGGGAAGCGAAAAACGGGCCCCAACAGTAGACAAAGTCTTACCCTCTTGCTCACATCTAGTGAGGGTGTCTTTCACTTTGGGTCCAAAAAGGGAGGACCCGTCGAATGGGGCATCCATGAAAGAAGACTTGAAAGCCTCTGCAAAATGACACAAGCGCATCCAAGCTTGCCTCCTAAGGGCTACGCCCGAACTCACTGCTCTACCCACCCCCTTGGCTGCATAAGATATTAGCCTCATGGACGAGTTGACGATGGAAGAAAGGATAGACAGCTGGGCATTAACAGACTGGGCCAATGTCTCAGGCAAGTTACCCGACAGGGTATCTCCCAACTCCTTTATGAGATCCCTTTGGAGCCGCGTAAAATGACACAAGTAATTCAGCGACTGCAAGGTAAAGGTCGCTGAAGACAGGGTACGCTTCCCATACCTATCCATACTCCTAGACTCCTTATTAGGAGGATGGATGGAAGTAGAAGCCTCTGCCACATCCTGCTGAGTGGCAGACACCACCACCATAGCATCTACAGGTACTCCCTTGGTCAAAAATTATTTTCCAGAAGGCGCAGATACGAACTTATTGGGGCGGCTAGGAACTGGCTCCACAGAGTCAGGGTGTTACCACACCCTTCGACAAATAAGCTCCAATAATTCATCGAAGGGTGGAGACACCCAGGAGGCGGAAGGCTGGGTTCCGAAGGCCTTGAGGAAGACCGACTCCTCCTCAGAAGGGTTTTTGGATGGCCAGTCGCCCCGCTGTCTCAAGATCTCCAGGATATCTGAGAAAGAGACATCATCAGAGGACGACTTCGGGGACCCTTCTGCATCATCGAGGTCGGTGTCCGACTCATCTGGGGAGTCTACGTGCTTCCTCTTACACAACTTCTTCCTGGGAGGCTCCTCAGGCATGGACTCTGAAGGGCCCTCAGAAAGCAGGGGACCACACATGGAGGTATCTTCAGGCCTAGGAGCCCTGCTGTCCAGAGATAGGGGGGCACCAGAAGCTCTAGTCGCAGCATCTGGGGATGGAGTTGCCAATTCAGGTGAAGTCACTATGGACTTGGCCAGCATGCTCCTCATAGCCTCAAAGGCAGGTCCACCAGAATCGGATGAAAAACCTGCCTCCAAGACCATGACTGGAGTCGGGGTACCCCTAGCCGAAGCACCAAGGGGGAGACTCTGAGCCGAAACCTGAAGCCCCGATGTATCCCCCTCAGGTTCGACCGAGGACACCCAAGTACTGAAACCTGTAGAAGGGATGGAAAAGGTTGGAGCCGAGGTCGGATCCGAAAGACTAGCAGGAGGTTTCCGAGCCGACCCAAGGACTTCACTTGATTCGGCAGACTCCAGCTCTGATGACACCGAGGTTGTCAGAGGAGGAAGCAACGGAACTGATATCGTGGCTGGCTCCGGAGCCGACTGGGCTGGCGCCGAAAATAATTTAGTTAACACTGGCGACTGGAGGAGCCTCTGAACCACCCTATCCACATCCAAATCTGACAGCCTGAAGGACTTGGAGGAGACAGAAGGGGGTCGAGAAACCTTCTCTGTAGGAACCAAGACAAGACTGGGGGAACGGCTCCGAGTCGGCTCCAAAGGGATCGGAGCCGAAGCAGGCTTGAGAACCACAGCAACCTCCTTCGGTGCCGACGACCGTGGAGTCGAAGAAGCCAACCCTGAAACAGACAAGACTTCCTGTGGCTCCGAGACCAGTGGAGCTGAGGAAGGAGACATAGCCTTAGACAGTACCTCCTGCAGCTCCGAGACCAGTGGAGCCGAGGAAGGAGATATAGCTTTTGACTTTTCTCCGGAGGCTCCAATGAACTAGCCGGAGCCGGAGACTTCTTTTTTGTCTTAGACCTGGATTACTCTGAGGGGGGAGAAGATGCTAAAGTTTCCTCAAAGGAGGGTTTAATCAAACCTTTGAGGATAAGTTTATTTTTTCTAAAACCCTGGAAGAGAAGGCATGACAAACACTGCAGGATTCCTGCAAGTGTATGGCCCCGAGACAATAAACACAGATGGCATGGCCATCAGTCAAAGTCATTTTATACGCACATTTGGCGCATTTTTTAAAGCCAGATGGCTTATGTTCTTTTTGTTCCTTGCCAGACATAAGTAAACACGACCGCACACTCAGCAACACAAGGAGGGAGGGTGGAAAGGGCTCTAACTTAAACGCCCGAACACTAAAGACACAAGATAGGGCAAAGGCCCTCTAACTTAAGCAGGCCTAGCTCACCAAACAGAAGGATTACCACACAAAACACAAGATAGGGCAAAGACCCTCTACCTTAAACAGGCCTAGCCCACCAAACAAAAGGATTACCACACAAAAAAAACGCAGTCAATCTCAAAAGGGAAACAACAGACAACGTAGCTATTAAAATAGCTTTTTGGAAATAATCAAGCAGTTATTAAGTCAAAAAGAGGGTACTTAGCCGCAGCCAAGTCGAGACCACGTCGTTACTCTAGGAGCGGCAAACGAGATCTGGGGGTTTGGGTGTGGTGCATCCTGGGATACAGGGTGAGCCCAGCCAATGAGAGACTTTGTGCTAGTTATAATGGCCAAGTTGGAGCCGATTCTCGGCTCCGAGCCCGTCAGTAATGAATGTAGGCGAGATAGGATCACATTACATCATAGGTTTTGATCTAAATGTATTTCTAATGTTATCATGAGTTGTGAGGATATTCCAATAGATGGAAGCTATATTTTTTAATTATTTTAGAACTAGTGTTGTATTGCAATGCAATCGCTCTGGGGTATTCATTTTGGTCCTTGTTATTTTCATAGGTCTCATCATTTTCATCCCCAGTAGAAACATTTTTCTGCAATGTATTACTGGAGATTCTACTACTGGACCTGTCCTGATGTGCATCTAATCCTATTCAAAATAAAGGGACATATTTGGTACCCCAACCCATAAAAATCTCAAAACTCAATGAGCAGTCTAAATTCAATGGATATCCTCTTTCAATAAATATAGATTCAAGTTTAATTCTTTCAAAGTGGAATGTATGCCTGTCTGAAATCATGTGGGCTACCCTCACAAATTGTCCCTTAACTATCTCTTAACTAAACTTTTCTTCTGGGAAAAAGGGTGAAGTAGAAGTAGCTACTTGAAAATGTAGGTTTTCTGTAAATATTCAAACAGAAATCTTCAGGCCTTTAGAAATAATTGTGTCTAAATAGTTCATTTGATTGGAATTAACATTATAGGTGAATTTTAAAATATTAGTGGTTTGTTTAAGAAAATCAATGAATTTTGGGATGATATATGCTTCACCAGACCATAAAATAAAGATATCATCCAAATATCTTAAATATAATCTAATATATTTACAATATTTTGAAGGAAATATAAATTGTTGTTCCCAAGGTAGTGTTGGCAAAAAGGAGCACACAAACTGCACCCAATGCCACACCTTTGTCTTTCTTGTAAATCTCACACTCGAAAGTTGTTTTCCAAAACTATTTCCATGAAGTCCATTAACATGGACATTTGCCCATTTGTCAAAAAATCAAAATGAACCAGGGCTTGTTGAAAATATTCAAGGCCAGTATCCCAAGGGATACAGGAGAAATGATCTATTATATCAATGGTTAAAAAAATTAAATATTTCTCTAAAAAGACTTGATTTTAGTCTTCCTGGAAAATCCCAGGAATCCTGCCGCATATGTTTTTTTAAACCAAAAGCTGTTTTTAATACTTTGTCAATGACTACAGCAAATGGATATGTCTTTGAATGAGAAGCAGAGACAATAGGTCTAAAAGGGGGATTTGTTAAACTCTTGTGAATTTTTGTCATCTCAGATATTGGAAGTGCTGGATTAGAATTCATCAAAAAGTTGTATACATATTCATCAAAGGCATGTTGTAATAGACCGTCCTCTATGAAACAATCTACCTTATGATAAGAAAGATGTACTTCATTCAGAGAGGTGGGGATGTATGACCCTCCTTCACCAATTATTTTTAACATTTCTCTGATGTAGTTAAGATTATCAAAAATGACCACGCCAGCACCTTGTCAGGTTTCATTATTCTGACACAATGTTTTTTCTTTATATCTTCTAATAGTAAATATTCTTCCTTATTGAAATTGTAGTTTTTGTTTTTCATCTTACCTAAAGCATACTGTTCATAATTTCTCTTTCACACACATTTGCGAACACTTGTACAGTGTTACTGTGCATGGGCAGAGCTATAGTTTTCTTCCTAAAGAGTTGTTCCTTTTCTAGTGAAACACCATCAGATTGTATCCTGAAGTGAGTTTTCATAATAAATAATTTAAATTCAGTAAGAGTGTTAACTAAATTAAATGGAGGTGTACGGACAAAGGTAAAGCCTATTTTAAACAGTGAAAAAAATGTATCTGTAGCATCTAATGTACTGTAGTTGTAAATGCTAAAGTTATAAAAGGATAACTAAAACTACTATCTAGGACTGTTGCCAATAGTCCCTGTTCTTCCCCCTCATGTTGTGGGTCTGTCCCTGCCTGTAGTTCCTCCCTGAATAGGATTATGTTTGTCCATGCTTGTGCTCCTGATGCGGAGGTAGTGTCACTGATGGATTTTTGTTTGCCAACCTCTCCGAACATCAGAGAGGTGGAAATTCTAAAGGGTCCTGTAAGATGAAATTAAGATTGCTGTTATAAAAAAAATTTCTCATCATTCCCAATAAAATGTCCATTTTCACTGTTATCTCCAGTTGTTTCACTGGTTCTGGAAAGATTGTTAGGAAGATTATTTCCATTATTCATTTTATTCATTAAAAACACTTCCCCTGCATCATGTTAAGGTTTACTCCTAGCCATTTTTTTTTGTTTTTCCTGATTTTTCATTTTTTTACATGAGTGTCAACCCTTAGAAACACTTTCATATTTATCCATGTGCTCAGAAAACAGTAAATCATTTTAATAACATTATTCAAATGATCTATCTCCACTGTTAACTTATTTATAATGCTGTTATTATTTTGAACAATCATAGCAAATAACTCAAGTCCTTGTCTATTAAAAGGTTGTACAAGGTCCTGATAAAATTTTGTCCAAGGTAGAACTCCATTTGAGAATTTAAAATATCTTAGACCTTTAGGGATTCTCTTCACCCTTATGTACTCCTTAAGGAATGCATCGCCTAACTAGATGCTCTGTAATTTGAACAAGTGTTTCTTAAATGGAACTATTAGTTCATTCAAGTTACCAATGTCTGCTGAACATTCCCACCAGTAATGTCATTCAGCACTCAGAGTAAAATCAATCTTTAACCAGGCTTGGAAATTAGAAAAGTCAGTAAAACTTATATTCCATTCAGGAACAGAGTGAGAATGGAACTTAGAAACAGTACCTTCAGTCGCCATGTCCATGCAGTAAACACAGCATTGCTATTCCAGCTGTTACTGTTATTGGTATTGCCAGATGCATTGGACCATCCTGTAACTCCAGAAGGAAGAATTTCTTTATTACTGGCGAAAAAATTTGAAATTTCTGACATTACTCATAGCAAACGTGTAAGTTCACTGGTTAGATTTTATATGGCATAAACACCGTCTTTAGCAAGCTCCACCCATTTAATTCTGGGGTATAGACTTTGGCTGCCAATCACTGGCTCAGCTGGTGCCATCTCCATGGGAACATACCTCCCGCATAAGTGCAGACCAAAATGAAGTACAAACAAGTAGTGGATGAAATGAAAAACTAAAAACTATTAACAGTAGGGGCTTTGAGAGTATGACACAAAGAGACAGAGAAAGATTGAAAGTGTATGACTACACAAATGGGTGAATCTAGATGCAGAGAAGACTACAGAAACACAGAAAATGGCAATAGCTAGAAATTTGTTTTATTTATTTTACATTTGTTTACCAGCAAGGTCCGAATGGACAAAGCTGTCCATTTTCAGGGGAGGCCTGGGGTGAAAAGCTCCACAGCAATTGCTAACATACTATACATAAGATATTTACACATTCAGTTATAGAAATAAAGCAGACAATAACATATGATTGCATAAGATATTTACATAAGCATAGTGGTTTAGACATACAATTAAAAGTATAGCAGGTAGTAACATTTGATTGTTGTTCATACAGTATGTTTAGTAGAGATAATCTTGAAGATGTACTGAAGATAAGACAAGAAAGGAAAAACTAAAAAAGGAGAATATAGACAACTTCATATGAGGTGCATTGACATTTTAAGTGAAAGCTTTTCAACTTAGTCTAGGGGAAAGTTAGTGGGTATAGATGGGACAGTGGGGTGTAGGCAGCAGTGACTTGGTAAGTAATGTGTGATAATATATAGCGCATCTGTGGGAGTTTTAAAGAGGAGGTTGGATAAGGAGTTAGAATATGTCACCCAGGTGTTAGGCAGTTGCATGACCAGGAGTTGTTTAGGTGGGAAATAAGCTGTTTTTTGAAGATGGTTTTATTAGGTTGCACCCTGTTTTGTAGTGGTAGGGAGTTCCAAGTCTTGGCAATGTTGCTAGAATACAGGGAGTCACCAAAGCTGTAATGGCTTTTGGAGATTGTGATTAGTGCCTTGTTAGTGGATCTAGGTTCTCGGTTATTGGAGTAGAGGATGATCAGGTCTTGTAAGGCTGGAGTTTTGTCAGGTTGGAAAAGTATTTGGTGAGCTAGAAGAAGCTGATTTAGAGCTAAGGTGTTAGGGAGAAATGAAGCAGACCTCTCTAAATCATAGGTTCACAAGTGTTTACTAGGCTAACAACTACAAAGGCCTTTTTAAGCCTAGGCATGCCTCCCAAATCTTTGACAAGTTATGATACCCTTGATAAGTGTATGCTGGGGCTTGGGAGATGAAACATTTACAAGCAGGGGCCTGAGAGATGAACCATTTACAGGTTGCCTGTGTCCATTAAAGATATAGGTGCCAAACTAGGAATTAATTTCCTGTTCCCCATCCAACTGTATAAATTGCACTTGAAATGTGTTGGGGAGGAACTCTGCATATGGATGGGAAGCCTATTTCTGATCAGAGTAGTCTCTGGGATACATACATGTCTCTCCAGCAGGTCCTTTTCATATCACAAGCAAAGTTTAAGTCTTTAGAATGGATAATTCTGGTGCGTTTTGTTCTGTGGATATGCAGGAGGTCCATCAGAGTGGGGTTTGACAATGCCCTGTATGCCCCTCAAAAGCCTATAGGAGACATAATACAGGGATATGGCTTGAGGCAGTATGCATAGGACATTTTACTTACGCCCTGTATTCTTTTAGTGAGCCTCTGTGGATGTTCCAATTGTTAGATATGACTAGATAGGTACATACCAAGGAGGGCACTATACTCAATGATAGGTCTGATGAATGCCGAATACAGTGGAACAATGACTTCCATGGACTTAGACGGCATACCTTTGTTTATAAATTAAGATTTGACCTTCATGTCTCACAAACTATTAAGAAAGCTGACAAAAGAATGGGTACTTTGTACAGGAACACAAAATTTCTAACCAACACCTCTAAGGTAGCTATTGCCAGAACTCATCTTTATCAACTCTCCTCTATGCTTCTCCAATTCTTATTAATCTCAAAAAAACAGATCTAAAGAAATTAGAACAATGTTACAATAAAATTGCCAAATTTGCTTCTGACTATCCAGATCATATACATCACTGTGACATATTGTAAAAACTATATTGGCTAGAACTCCCACATCTTCTTTTGTACAGTCAGCTAACCATGGCTCACAATATATTATATCATGCTGACAAAACACCCACAGTACAAAACATTATCCAAATCTATTCCACCAAACGTTCCCTTTGATCAGCTACTGCATGCTTACTACAGGTTCCCTATACTCTCATCATGTAGCAAAACACTGGAACTCACTTCCATTAAACCTTAGAACTACTACTAATTATAATGAGTTCAAACATTTGCTCAAAAACTTTCTTGCTGATTCTTGGCTTTGTACGTGTACTACTCCTGGCTAGTGCAGTTAAAAACCTTCTCTAGTATAAATCTCTCTGAAATATGTGCTATCAAATGATCAGCATCACATTTTTGAGTACCACAGCTATCCTGCAGGTTTTATGTTATATTCTAATCCCTCTTTTTGCCTGTTACTAATGATGTACATTGTAATGTATATATGCAACAACTAGAATATCACTGTACTGCTATATATTTTTATTTCTATTTCTATTTGGGGAGCTTTTCTCTCCAGGCCTCCGCTGAAAAAGTTTTTTTGTTTAACCCAGTCAGACTATCCCGGTAAACAAATGTTAAATAAATAAATAAACTGCGCAACACAGAATGATTTCCTCACAAATGTAGACAAGTGATGGTCAAAGGCTAGATTGCTGTCTAGATGTTTTAAGTGTATTTTTTACTGTTTGTAGTCATTTAAAGCTGTTTTAAGTGTATTTTTACTGTTTTTGCATTATCTTTTCAAAAAAAATGTTTCCTTGTTTCCTACCTTTCTAAGCTAGTATAGTCCAGTTTTCAGGCTAGTGCTGAATTCAGGGCTGTGTTACAAGTTTCTGAGTTGCCCATACCTTACTTGGATAGAGGGAGGTTTCTCTGTTCACCTGTGAGAGAGAGATCTTTGAGCAGCCATCTGTCCCTGGAGTAGTGGTTCCAGCCCAGAAGTTACTAGTTTATAAGAAATTTTAGGCTAATTTCTATATCTTTCATTTCCTTGCTGTAAAAACTGCATTTGCATGGTTTTGCATGTCCGGGTAGCTCCAGTTAGCTAGGGCTAAATTTATCCTGGCTCCACCAAGTCTCCTCTTCAGTTTTTCCCTTGAAAGTAGTCTAACTCTCAACCTAAGCACTTAAAAAGCATCCTACAGTCCAGCACTTGCTCAGACCTAATAGCAAGCACTAATATACCCCGACACTTGATTGCCCAGCAGGGTAAGGCTCATTATTCACCCCTCACCAACCAAGAGACTAAGCAGCTCACCCTACTATTCAAGCATGACCAAAGGGCAATTTCAGGTGTACTCTCCAGTCCAGCTGGTGAACCTGGGTATCCTGAGGCAATGTTACAACTGCCTCATGTACACAGACAACCCTCTCCACCTACCACAAAACATTAACATATGCGAGAGATGCAATTATATAGCTAAATTGGAGGCTAAGCTCTCTCTCCACCCAAGACTGGAACAGGCAGTCATGAGGAGAAGGTTAACACTTGCACCATACCTCCAGCCTCACATAGACATACTAAACCAGCACTGGCAAAAAATACACATAAATACACAAAATCATACTCGGAAGCTCTAAATAAAAACCTGAAAAAGCATCACAGACCTCCAAAGCAGACAACTAAAAAAACCTGCACCTCCCATCACAAACCAGACAACACATAACATACAAAATCAGTGTGCCGCACAATCACAGCCCTTAAGGTGAAATAACATACCTAACACACTAGTAATAGGTGACTCTATAGTCAGGCACACTGACGTCCCACTCACTAGGCTGGACAAGGAGAAGGTTACTGTTAGCTGCCTGGCGGGAGCTAATATCCGCCACATAACACAAGCACTCAGGTCTCTCCAGAACAAGTACAAATATGACTCTGTCATTGTTTATGTTGGAGTGAATGACCTGAGACGTACCTCCCTGGACTACATAAAAAGAGACATGGAAAAGCTCTCTGATCATGTAGCCTACGCGAGTATGAACCTGACCCTGAGTAGCATCCTGCCCTCACCAAGAATGATACTGCAGTATAAAGAAAAAATGATCAATTTCAACAATTGGCTAAGCTTCTGGTGTCATTCAAAGGGGATCCAGTGTCTGTCAGCCTGGGACGATATGCTTGACAAGCCTCATTGCTTTGCAAGAGATGGCTTGCACCTGTCACCCCTAGGCTTTCGAATACTGGCCAAGGCTCTTGCTGCCCCCACTGTGCCTTTTTTAGGCGAGGCTCAAAAGTCAAACCCACCTCCATAAACAGCGCAAATAAAAATAAATGAGGGTTATGCTACTCAATGCCAGGAGTTTAAATCTCAAAATGCATGCAATTGAAGCACTTCTCAGTATGGAGAATGTCGACATCTGTGCAGTAACTGAAACCTGGTTCAAGGCTCCACAGAGTACCCCAGCACTACCGGGCTACAACTCATAGCACACATTTCGGCCACAGAACATGGACCGAAACACAAAAGGAGGGGGTGTATCCATATTCATCAAGGATACCTACACCTCCAGGTTAGTGGTGCAGCATGGTACCTCAGAGATCATCCATGTGCAACTAACATCAGACAAATCTGCAATGCAAATTGTGGCCTGCTTCAGATCACCCTCCATGACCCAGGACAACCACTCCGCCTTTCTGGAGACACTGGAAAACATGAAGGTCCTACCGAACACCCTGAAATTGGGCAATTTCAATTACCCTAACGTTACCTGGGAAAACTACTCAAGTACAAACTCCCAGGTCCAGCACTTCCTGGAATTTATCAACTCAAATGCCCTGGATCAGCTGTTAAACTCCCCTACCAGAGGTGAAAACATATTGGACCTGGTCATCACCAACATGGGCGAAAGATGTTCCACAACGGAGATCAACCCGTCACTGGTTAGATCAGATCATAAACTAATCTCTCTGGATGTCCACACCACACCACACCACCACCTCCAACCAAGGAAACCACAGTGAAAAACCTTTCTATAGCAAACTTCACCTTACTTAAGACAGAGGTGGTAAGTTTCACAGCCCCCACACTACAGGATAACAGTGTCCAAAATGCAGGAACCTTTACAAATGCACTCTATGAGCACCGACAAGGATGCATGGATCATGCCATCCCTAGCAAAACCAAGGCTCACTCCCCTAAGAGAAGGAAACCAGTCTGGTGGACCCCTGCCATAAACAGGCTATACAATAGAAGGAGGAAACTAGTTCAGAAAAAAAGCAAATCCCGAGAAGGAAAGACATCCCTGATCAGTATTGGTAAGAAATGAAGGTCCCTCGTAAAATCCTCCAAGGCTAACTTCGAAAGAAAAATAGTCAAGGATTCAAAAGATAACCACAAAGCCTTCTTTATCTATGTCAAGAATCTAAGTGGCAACTGGTAGATATGCTCTGAGCTAGTATAAAATAGTACAAAATGTACTGAACCCAATGATATTGCCAACATCCTGGCAGATAGATTCAGTGCAAACTTCACTCCCCTCTCACCCTCAAAAGGGCCCACAACAATACCAGAAAAGTGTAGTGTCCTGGAAATCACAGATGCACAGGTGAAAACAGCCCTTTCAAAAGTCAAAAGCACAGCAGCAATGGGGCCAGATGGTGTCCCAGGCTGCATATTGCACAAACTGCAGAACAAACTAACCCCCCACCTAAACACACTGTTCAACCTCAGTCTCTCCACAGGCTACGTGCCCATAGAATGGCGCACACCAACGGTTATTCCGCTCCACAAAGGAGGGGCCACAACTGACCATGGTAACTATCGCCCCATAAGCCTGACTAGCCTGGTCTGCAAGGCTATGGAGCTCATCATCATGGAACTCATTAACAAAGACATTGGGAACCTCCAAACACTTGACCCAACCCAGTTCGGCTTTGTTAAGGGCAGGTCATGCCTACTAAACCTGGTTGACTTCTTCAAGACAGTCACCAAGGCCATAGATGAGGGAAAGGTAGTTCACACAGCCTACCTTGATCTTGCCAAGGCTTTTGACACCATTCCCCACTTAGGAATTATCGAAAAACTCACCAGCCTGAACATAAACCCCTACGTCACGAGATGGGTTGCCAACTGGCTTACAGACAGAACTCACATGGTAAAAATAGCGGGCTCCAGGTCCGACTCTAAACCAGTCACAAGTGCTGTTCTGCAAGGCTCGGTCCTGGGACCCCTACTGTTCGGCATATACTTTTCAGAAGTACAGGCAAACACAGGAGGACTATGGCTAACCAAGTTCGCCGATGACTGCAAACTGGGAGCCATAATTTACTCTCCGGCTCACACGGACATTCTCCAAAAGGGCCTTACTGAGACAGACACCTGGTGTCAAACTCATGGTCTCAAGCTAAATGCCAAAAAATGCATAGTCATCCCATTTGGGAAAAACAAAACACCCATGAATTACCACATAGCTGGCAGCCCCATAATACAGAAGAGGTAATAAGAGATCTGGGGACCCAGGTAAATAGTAATCTCTCCTTTGACAATCATATTGCCAAAGTAGTTAGAAAATCCTTCTATGTAACCCATCTAATTACTAAAGGGTTCACATCTAGAAATAAAGAGGTTATAATGCCCCTCTACTCGTCACTCATCAGACCCATTATAGAGTACAATGCCTCGTTTGAGATGTACCTCACAAGACACTTCCAACAGCTGGAAAGACCACAAAAGTACCTCACCAAGAGGATTACTGGCCTCAAACATAAGTCCTATGCAGCCTGACTGGAAAAACTCCAGCTGTACTCAGTCGCATATCGCTTAATCAGAGGTGATCTCTGTCTAACTTACAAAGCAATGTCCAACTCAGAATTGATGGACATGCTCCACCAAAAGAAATCCAAGTCACTGCAAGCCACTCACTCTAGTGAGCTAAACCAAGCCACAACAATAAATAGAACATGCTAGAGGGATAGATTCCTGTCACAGAGACTCCCCATGCTTTGGAACAAAATTCCTAACTACATTAGGCAGAGCCCCTCACTAACACTCTTCAAGAGAAACCTTGACAAGTGGATGGGTAACAGAAAATACACCCCTGGGATCACTTCATTGGCTCTTCTTGACAGAGGCTCAGTTAATTAATCAATGGGGTGGCAAAAGCTGACACACTCTGGCTAGGCTTATAAATGCCCTCGGGCAGATAGCCTAGTACTTACCTATGAACCTAGATGTGTCCCTAAGTCCCTGACTACTGGATCAACTGTAAGGGATATGTTGTCAATATGATAGTTACCAGGGGTGGATGACTTCCCAAAGGATACTATTATGTATTTCTTGGCATTTAGTTTTAGTCCATGGCTCTGACACCAGTTATTTGTCTGTATCAGCCCTTGCTGGAGAACATTTGTGCCACTGTGGGATACAATTACAGCTCCTAACTTGCAATCATCTGCAAATTTTGTCAGCCAGAGACCTTTGACATCAGTCTTGACTTCAGAGAAGTCAATAAACTATACATGTGACTGCAAAGACATGGCAATTTCTAAACACAGTAGCTACATGTCCACCAAACTACATTCTCAACTATATGCAGTATCATTTAACAGTTCATTGGTAAGTTATCTTTCAAAATTAAGAGCATTAAATGACAATAGTAGCTTGGCAGAGTCTATGTGCTGAGAGCTGGTACAATTCTGTTAATCTGCCTAGCATGATGAACATTTAAAAATAGATAGTTACAAAAAAATGTTTTATAATCCTCTACAGTAACTCTCAACACAGGGGAACTTTACATCTTATCATGGAAAGAGTTCTCAACAGCCCTGGGGAGTGTCACTCATACCTCTAAACTGTACAGATTATTGCAGAATGTACATATTTTTGCATCGTATTTTTAGTCCTTTTCTCAAAAAATTGTGTTTTTTCTGGCAAATCACTGGTGAATCGTTAAGACTGAAATCAGAAAATAATAACAGACATTTGAGTTTCAGACTTCATACCCTTCAGAAAATTCATGATAATGCAAAACCTGTTATTCTATCAATTTTCTAAGTTTGTAAGAGCAATATTTAAAAACTGTCCCTGTTTTGGGCCTTTGACCCTTCATTATTTATGATTTTGTCCAGACTTCTTGCTCTAAGAGGTTGAGAGGTATAGTGTCATTACATGTAAGAATATTGTCTTAGATTAATATGTCTGGAATATTTTGCAACAGGTGCATGAATCACTCAACATAATAACAGATATTTGAGGGGGGAGAGGTCAGTGCATAAGAAAGCAGAATAGCTTTATTAATGCAGCAATACTACCTTGAATTTCTATTGTTATGGTGAACACCTTACAACTGTTACAAAACCTTCAAAACATGTTAAACTAAGAAAATCTCCCTGCATGTTCTTCACAGAGAATCACTGCAGTAAATTATAAACCCGTAACTGAATCCCAAGTGGTAATAAGTAACCCTTTAGGAAGTAGACAGTTACAAGATCTGTTGTTGCATTGCTGTGCCAAAACCTGTTCTGCCACTACATTGAGCTTCTACCGTGTAAGGTTTAGTTTGTGTATGCATAGCAGTCCAAGTTGGTGCATATCATGTCTTGAGCAGAAACATTCATAAGTGTGCTACAAACACAGCTGTTGCTATTGAAGAATGAGCTTGAATAGGGCCTTAAAATGTGTTTTGTATTAAGTATAACCAGATGTACTTCTTTGATAAGGTTTGTACTGTAACCAACAAGCCTTCCTCTCTTTGCATGAAATAGACAAAAAATTGATTCCAAAGAAATGGGAAAGCAGTCAGCTTTCAAGTGCTTAAATGGCAAATTCCAGAATGTAATGGTAGAATGCATGCATTCAGATAATTATCATATAGATCTACTATTGACATGCTTCATTGAGTCATCATTTAATGACAGACTTTGGTACTCAACTGCCATTTGTGACACAGATATGTTGGTCTGCTGAGAGAATCTGCCCAGGCACTTGCTGCACTGAATGAACGACTGGTATCATGGACAAGCTGGGCCAGATTGCTTGTTGCTGTATTAACATCATTCCTTCCATAGGCAGTAACACCTTCTACTTTCCTGCATGTTGGATTATCCCACTGTTCCAGTGCCAGCTGTAAAATATATTCTCAGACTTGTTCACTGTGAGTCTCATCCAAACCAAAAATAAATAAGTAAAGACACTGGGCCTCCTCTTGATATCCAAAAAGAACTTTGTCCTCTCCATATAGAAAATGTATTATAACACACACAAGCTCATATTTGAAACATTTGGCTTAGTATAGTATTCTTTTATGACTAATTTGCAATAAAATGCATGTATTCCTTGACTTTTATCTTTTTTCATTTAGCATAATCCCAGATAAAATATTAAGTAGCAGGGACTGCTGTTAAGTACAGAGTTGATTATGCCTCCCCTGAATGAGGTTCAAGCCAAAGCTAGCCCTAGCATCTGAGAAATAATAGTCTTTGCTGGTTTGGAGGGGGCCTTCCAAAGCTGTCCTTATATGACTCCAAAACCCCCATCTTTACAGTCATTTATCTCTTTTATGTTGATGCAAAGGGATTTTCCTGTTTCCATCATCACTGTACTAGAAAATTTTTGAAGAGAGGTCCCCATGCATAATCCTGTGACTTTGTTGCTAGATAAAATAAGGAATTTGAGGAAATATAGTCATTCTCAATATGTTGAAAGATGTTCTGCCACAAATGAGGTGGCTGTGGTGGTGAAGCAGTTAGTGTTGCCGCCTCACAGCAAATGCTTCTCTGGTTCGATTCTTGGCTGAGGTGCCTTCTGTGTGGAGTCTGCATGTCCTCCCTGTGGTCATGTGGGTTTCCTCTGGGTGCTCCGGTTGTCTCCCACACTCCAAAAACATGCATCAGGTAGACTGGACACTCTAAAACTGCCCCTAGGAGCAAGTGTGTGTGTGTGCAAGTGAGTAGCACGGATGAATTACTACAGCAGGGCTAGCCACCCGGCAGTGTAAACCTTGGCTCTAGATGACTGTCACTGATGAAGTGACACCCTGCCCCTATGTACAAAATGGGAAAAGGGGTTGAGGATGGATGGAACTTCCTCCGCACTGAATTTATTACCGGCACTACAGTAGCTATAGAATCTAAAGTTGAGTCCAGACATTCTTTTATACTCAATGAAGTTTCCTAATGCACATGGAGAACCCTCAGAATACAAGAAGGCATGTGACTCAGAGCCCCCAGGAAATATATTTGCTGCTAATATAATGATTTACTATAAGGGAGTTTTAATCACTTGAATTTTGTCTTGGCAAAAAAGAGCTTTCATTTGTAATGAGTCTAGAATTGCATACTGGAATATTACTATCAGTGTTAAAATTATATCTGACTTCTTATGGTTTATGGTTATACTCAGGAACTAAAAATGTCATATAACAATCCTCAAATGTTATTATAAACGTTCTTGTGTCTGTGCAATAGTACAACAGTTATCCAGATGAGTGAATAAGGTTATCTGCTACTTTATCACACATGTAAACAACAAGTGATGTAACTTATCTAAGCATACTGAGGTCTGTAAATAGATCAAATGGTAGAGTTGCAAATTAGAAGTGGACATCTATTATTTCAAATCTGAAATATTTCATGTGAGACAGTATTATTAGAAATTAAAGGTATGTACCTTCTGTGTCTAACATTGATTAAATTAATTCTGTCTTATGAAGGCTAAGAGTCTTTGAAGTCACCATTCAAAACTCTTTTACTACAATGAATTTGTTAATGTGTAAAATATCTAGCAAGTCTTCAAGTAAATCTTTGTTTTTGGACTAGAACTTTGATCCCTTTGGTGATTTGGCAATCTGAAGTCCATGTTCCCTTTTGGTGGTCTAGAAGCCACTATATCCTCTTTTTGTTTAAATATTGTTCTGTCAGCCCTTGGGGCGGCCACGGTGGTGTAGTGGTTAGTGTTGTCACCTCACAGCAAGAGGTTCCCTGGTTCAATCCTTGGCTAGGGTGCCTTATGTGCAGAGTCTGCATGTCCTCCCTGTGGTCGCGTGCATTTCCTCCAGGTGCTCAGATTTCCTCCTACATCCCAAAGACATGCTGTAGGTGGATTGGACATTCTAAAATTGGCCCTAGGTGTGAGTGCATGTGTGTGCCTTCTGTGGAAGGTTGGGCACTGGGCTGGCAACTCGACACCGTAAAACTCCACTGCCAATCACGAGCGGACAGGTGATCCGCTGTGGTGACCCCTAACCGGGAAAAGCTGAAAGAAGAAGAAGAAAATTGTTCTGTCAACCCTTATAAAATTTCTATGTGGTGAAAGTAGTATGCTGAATTGATGCTAAATGAGAATAGCTGTAAAATTATGATGAATAATCTCATGAAACTGGTTATAGAAGCCTCTTGTTTGTGGTAACATTTACAAGTCTATAAGGTAGGATTAAAAGATGTTTGGGTTGGGAAGAGAAAAAGGAACCATCCCATCTGAGGTCTCTGCTTTGTGTGAGATGTATTAAAATTTGTTTTTAAAGATGAAGATGATTGCACGCCTTTCTAAGTCATCTGTACAACTAAATGTTTTGTACAGAAAGCTTGTTTATTAATCTGGGAATTTCTAAAATACTAATATTTAGATATGTGAAATATCTGTTTAAAACATTTTTTTCTTCTCTTAGCCTGCTAAAATTTCATCTGCTAGTTTCTTCCCAAATGAAATAAGAACCAACATACACATTCATAAGCTGGGCCTTAAGGTTCTCAGAATAAGATTCTATCCTCAATCAGTTTTATAATAGCATTTCATGCCCAGCTATGTCCGAAAACATTGTGAAATAAACATCAAAACCCACAACACTGCAAAGACAGACAGTCTGCAAAAAAAAAAGTCACAAAAGATGAAAGTTGTTGCTAGGGGTTGTCTCCTTATACACTTAATGTGAATGCTTTGCTCTTTCATCCTCCAGTCTCTAAATATATTATTGCTGAGGTAGCATAAAGTGTAAGGAAAGGGAAAATATAAAAACAGGTTTGTTTGTTTTTTTTTTTGCTTTTCCTCTTCCTCTGAATAGGCTGATGTCAGAGGCAGTAATGAATTCAATAAGTGACAACTCCACAGTTGATATAATGCAGTGCTGACAACTCACTTCTTTGCTTAAAGATAATGACACAAAGTGTTGACAGAATATGACACAAAAAAGAATACTGTTCTATCTCAGTCAACAGTATTGCTGGGATGGAGGAGTGGAAATCCAGTTGTAGATGCTCTTCTTGCAATATTTACTGCTTCATAAGCACATCTTGGCATGTGTAATCCTGTCCTATCCAATGTGACTAGAAGCTGTTTTCCATTTTTTTTTCTCCTTCTATGAAACTTGAATATTTTGTTGTAACTAAACTTAGATATAATAACATATGTGCTATGTAATGCATAGCACTGATAGACAGATCAGCAGAAGTAAAAGGATTTATGACTTTTTATCAAAGGACAGTGGTGTCAAATGGAAAATTTTCTCATTAATATTCTCCAGAAAAAAAAGAGAATCTGCTCTAAATTGTTATAATAAATCAGACCTATCAATCAGAACCCAGTAAAACCCGTCACTGATTTTAAGCATGGAACATGATATTAAAGAAAATGAGAATTTTAATAAGTAATTACCTCAATGATAAAAGAAGAGGAGGAACAGGCCAGATCACTATGAATGCCTTATCCTCATAATCTAACAATGTTTCATTTTTAGGAGATAAAGGATTACCTATGGGCAGACCAAAACAGTCATTAGTATAATTTTCTCCCCAAATGTAATACATTTTGGGAGATCCAGAACATTAGGATGAAATGCCATCACAGTCCAAGCTTGGATTCATTGGGAACTTAGCTTGTTACATGGAAAAATCATGTATCATATTCTACTACCAGTGATGGAATGGACAGAGATTCCATCTGACTTTTAACACTACAAGACTTATTTAGGTCCTACAATGGTGATAACAAAAGTTGCTGTGATGCTGCTTACAGAACTAGTTTAAACATTCCCTAGATTTGTTTTTGTTTAAGTATAGCAAAGTCTTAATGAGAAACAGAATCACTGACACCAGTGTAATGGCATCGAAATATACTTGGGTTTTTCTACCATGATGGATTTTCATTTTCCATTCTAGAGAACTCCTGTGTTGGAGAATTATTTTGTGATGCTCATCTTATACTACTGTTAGTATTGCTGGCTGTTCTATTTTGCATGAAGCCTGAAATGACAGTGGTTACTTGTTTTTATGCATCTTAATGATGAGCTTTTGTGTATCAGAAGTGGAGATAGTCAGAGGTGCTATGACTTCCTCCAAAGAACAGGAAGACGACTTTGTGTGTGTGTGTGTGTGTGTGTGTGTGTGTGTGTGTCTGCATCTGACATCTTTCTGAAAACTTTTCAACTTTTTTTCTCCTTTTTCTAGAAATTTTTTTGAAACAGAACTATCACATTTTATACAACGCTCAATTTTATTAGACTTTAAGCTCTGTAATTTATTTTCTGTTATGTAAGAATATAATGATTTAAGTGTCCTGTGTCTAGTTGACTGAATAAATTTCAAGCAATTTTCCCAAAACTTGTAATCAATGTGATTACAGCAAGGATCCAAGCAAAATTTATGTCTATCTGATTTTTTAAGGTCACCTTGAGTATCATAACCACATTTATCCACTGATTTGGAAAGGAAAGAAATACCATGCAGATGAACCCCCCTAAGAAATTTAAATAGTGAATGAATTCTGAAAGATCTAATGGAAAGCAATGTAAAACAACAGGTCTAATCATGCTAAGAAATTAATATAATGGAGTCACAAAAGAAATGCAGCTGAATGATTAACATTTTTGACAGGGCAAGCAAACCTAAAGCAAGTGCATGCCAGTGCTATATGTACAAAACCCACATGCTATCCAGTGGCAGTATCTATGTTAACATTGAGAATGATGATAGCCTTTACAATTAAACTGAGAATCTGTAGAAAAAGTGACCCGCCCGACAATACAGCTTTACTGCTAAGTAAACTCTAATGCTATGGTTTATTGCTACAGTAAGAATCCTTTCAGTAACATTGTTCCCATTGGTATACTTTATAATACTAGTAAAATTATTAATAAGCAAAGGCTTCAGATTTTAGTGTAGTGTCTTAAGTAATAATATAGCCAAATGCTGTTGTGCTTTATATTTTCCATTATATTTTGTACATCACAGTAAAATTTAAGGTTGTGTATTATGTGCATGTATGTACAGATACACATGCAAAGACACACACACGTGAAATGTGGATATCTGTCTGAGAAAGCTCTCATAAATACTTGTTAAAGCCCTCAGATGAGTACAACTGCATAAACTAATGCCAACTTCTTGCATCTGTACACAGCATAGTTAGAAGTAGGCTTACTCATTTGAAACCATCTTTACTATTGGGGTGGACAATAGCTAAAATAATGTTTAATTTCTTTAGTGTGTAGCAGCAACATTTGGTCAGATGTGCATGTTTTGTCTATAGGAGTAAATGAATGTGGAGGCAACTATGCGTGGCTCAGAATAGAAAAAATAAACTTCTGGCTAAAGCCCCTATTTTGCTGATTACCTCCCTCATCCTCTACAAAGAAATTATATCTGGCACAATGTGGGTCTCCGTGGAACAATAATTCATATATTATTTAGAAATGCACTCATATGTAATGTAATGTCAAAAGCTTAAAGATGACAGAAAAAAGCAGTTGTTCACTTTGTCCAGTACACCTTCACACCTGCAGTTCCAAAATTATTTTACATAAAACAAAGGAATAGCATGCAAGAAAAATGGGGCCGTCAATTAGCACTATAACTACACTACTCCAATGTGACTTCAGAGATTCAGAACCTAGGAGAGCGACTAAACCAAAGGAAGCAACCTCTCTGTAGGACTCCTTCCTGAAGCCAGAGTCAACCACAGTGAGGGAGAGCTGCTCCATGAAACACACACACACAGAGCAGGGCGACGTTGCAACCGCCCCCTCTCAACCTGCAATATCAAGGACAAACCGACAATGCTGTTATGCTTAATACATGCATCGTTTGCTTCCAGCCAAGTCACAAATGCTGGGACAGGAAATTAAGTACAGCAGATGGACTCGTGATGTACGCTGGAAAGCGGTAACCGAGCTAAAAATGTTTGAAGGGTAATGATGTGGTGGCAAAGACCCTCAGCCAACGTGATCTAACAACACATGCAGCATGAAAGGCATACGCTACTACACTCATTTGAGCTATATAACTGAATAGGACGCGTCTTTCTCTGAAGATCAATTGAAATGGTGCTTCAGCGTTTTCTTACAGTTCTACATGTGACCTCCTAAAATAGAAACGCGAGGACTGCGTATTGTGAAATTATTTGCACTTGAGGAAATAAACTGCAAAACTGCTAAACACAACTACATTAAAAGGAACACAAAAGTGAACTACTTGCAGTTACATTTTTTCCAACATGAATTTTCTCTTGCTAGCAATCTTATTTTCGATTTCATTTGCCCGGGCTGGATGTGACCCGAAGATTATCAACATAGGGGCTGTTCTTAGCACAAAGAAATATGAACAGATTTTTAGAGACGCTGTAAACCAAGCCAATAAAATGCAGGGCGCTTGGAAGATTCAACTGAATGCGACTTCTGTCACCCACAAGCCTAATGCCATTCAAATGGCTCTGTCCGTGTGCGAGGACCTGATCTCCAGCCAGGTAGTATATGGACCAATGCAATCTCCACTTGTATTCATCCAGGCTGTAACTTCTCTTAAATAGTCAGCAGTTGTGTATTGCAATGTTGATGTATACTTTAGATTAACCTTTAATGAGTTCTCCAAATGCATTCATTCATTATTTCACGGTGCCTTTCAATTACTTTCAGACAACATTACTAATAAACTAAATATTTCCGCGGTTAAATAAAATTATTATAATAATAGCCAGCTTAGTTTACCCGAATAGTACTTTTAATCGGGATAATTGAGTTTAATCTATATATATTTTCAATAGTAAAAGCCATCCTCTCCATCTAAATTGAATGGACACTGTTTCCTGCACAGTTAATATTCCGTTTTAGAACACTTTTTTATTCTGGAAATTAAAACAAACACATGGTTTGTAAGTTGTGGTGGTGCAGGGAAATTGAAAAATTCTAGTACCTTTTAATCTATACAACTCCACGTAATTATGTTCACTTAGTAAAAAGTGAACGGGTTTTTGCATTATTTATTTAAATTACCTGCAAGTATGTATATTTATAAAATTCATGAACATTCCATGTGCTGTTTGCAGTAAATGGACAAAATGCCTCAACTGTACATAATTAATCAGGGTTTCAGTTATTTATATGCTCCCTCCCACAGCTGATAATTCAACGACAGGAAAACTGACATTCTCATTTGATATCCATTTAAAATAACTAACATCCTAATTTTATAGCCTTTTGAAATTAACTAAAATTATAACTAAGTCAGTAACTTATAAGGATTGTACTGTGCATGTGCAATCTTTTAGCTGCAATAGGCTGACTAAAATATTAATCTTGCGATACAAGCAACATCTGTAGTACTTGGCCAGGGAAAATATATTAAAGTCTCCGGACGGTTCCTGTCCTCTTGGCTTTATTTAGCTTGTTATACCATCCCCCACCTTATGCCGCTCCGGTGCATTCCAATGAAGCTTTGTCTCTCTGCAATGCAGTCTTTTACGTAACTGATTCAACACCTTTTTGTAAGAAAAAAGCTTAGAAATGTGAAAAATCCACGAACAGTCCTACCTAGGTATTCATTAATCGTAGTACCCCCATCTTGTGCCTGAGAGATCGATCGCATGCCCCTTCTTAGCTGGAAGGGCTATTAGAACCACCTCAGTGCACATTAAGGTCCACTAAGGCAAGCTGCGTCTCTCACGCAGTCTCAAAGACTGGGATATGCAACCAGTCAAAGAACACACACACACACACACACAACTTGTGGACCTCCTGGGCTGCTAAATCTTGCACCACTAAATGAAAATAATAAAACTCTTAAATTGCCCTCTTCCAGTTCAGCATAATTAGTTTGCATAAATTGCACCCTGCGGTCTTTTCAATGCATTTTGTAATTTTTATGTCACCCTACAAGGCACGATCTGTATCTTCGTGCACACATTCCACCCCACATTTTGAGAATACAGCGATAACAGTTATGTGTACTGACAAGCTAAGGAATTGTTGTAACCCATACTTAAGTCAATTTGTTTTACGCCATCAGTTCCCAGTACCGTCTGTGGCGGACTGTGCAGTATTCATACCCATTCTTACTGATAAATCTATGACTATTATGTACGTCTTGGGCACGGGTTGCCAGATGCCGCCAAAAATGTCAGATTTGTGTCCCAAGCTCAAATGCCATTTTCCCTCTAACAAATAATACTTTATTATATGGAATATCATACGGAAAAATCACATACACTGAAATTACGGTCCCTTTAATTCAGAAGTAACATAAGAAGCACATCCCAGTAGAGACACAATTATTTCCTTTCCTGTGTCAATTGAACCTTATTTATTCCATGTGTGTGTTTTGAATACTGGACACATTATGCCTTTGAGATGGTCAGAGAGTTTTACCCTAGAAAATGAAATTGTATACCATGGTTTAGAACAGCATATGCCTAATTGTAGCCCTGTCTGTACAATTTCATGCAGCGTACATGGTTTGTGAACATCGAAGAGTAAATCCAAATGTCCTTTTGTAAGTCACTGGTGAGAGCTACAGTTTTCTATTTAAATATTGTGCAAAATACATTATTTCAAATGCAAACTGATATAGCATCATAGTAGGTTTAGCTTCTACTTCAGTTCACATGTTATTTACAGGAAAATTATCTCTGTACATGAGATGATGGCAATAATACTGCTATTTTTATTTTATTTTTTTGTAAGTGAAATGCTAAGAATTTTTTTATAAATGGTTGGAGTTTTAACTTTTTAAATATCTTCTTGTTCCATAACTATGTCAAGAGACTTAGCTAGTTAGAAATGGACAAAGTATATTACTACCATAAGGTGCATAAGATGGACAAATATAACATTACTTTTGCAAAGGTTGTGTTTTTTAACAAGTTGCAACAATGCCAGTTGGTAAATTTAAACAAAAGTTTCCAGAATCAATGGTCTGTCCTTCCATAAGTCATTTAATCAGATAAAACAATCTCATAGCTAATTAACTGTGGAAAGTCTGGTAACCAAACAAAGATATGAGTTTTGAATAATGATTAAGTCATATATGAAACACTAAAAATCATTTCAGTAGTTTAATAGCCCTGTTGCATGATTATGTGATGTCTCTAACTTTAATGTGCAAGATTTTCTCATATTTAGCTCTTTCAACTTCTTCTAAGATTTTAAAAATTTGTGAAGTAAATGCGTTGCTATTAAAATCAGCAGAGTATCTTTACGGCTTATGCAATCAAAGTTTTGAAAGTGGAATGTAATATCTTGACCTGTTGTTGTGTCACCAATATTTGGTGTAGAAGTAATGGTAGGAGGGAGGTTGGCGTAATGGTTGAGGTGTTTACCTTAAAGACACAAGGTGCAGGATTTGAAACTCAAATGGAGCAATTGGCTAGGCTTAAAATGGCCCACAAGGCAGTTAACCTAGTAACAATCTATAAAACCAATGAACCTACATATACTCTTTGACGGGGCAGTGGTGTAGCAGTAGCATTGTCACCTCACAGCACGAGGTTCTCCAGTTTGATTCTTGGCTGGGGTGCCTTCTGTGTAGAGTCTGCATGTCCTCCCTGTGTTTGTGTGACTTTCCTTCGGGTGCTCTGGTTTCCTCCCATGTTACAAAGACGTGTCTGTTGGCTTCGTTCCAAGTCAGACTTTCCTGGTAAGCAAATGTTAAATAAATAAATATAGTCATAACAGGAGACATATCTGGATAATCATTACCTCTTAGAGCAATAAATCTGGACAAAGCCAGTAGAACAAAGGCCCAAAAATAGGGACAATTTTTAAATATTAGTCTTACAAACTTAGAAAGTTGATAGAATAACAGGTTTTACATTAGCAAGAATTTTCTGAAGGGTATGAAGTTTGAAATTCAAATGTCTGTATTTTCTGACTACAATCTTTAATGAGTTGGCATTAATTTGCCAGAAAACCACAATTTAATGAAAAATGGACCAAAAACATGAGTCAAAAATCTGGACATTCTGCGAAAAACTGTACAGCTGAGATGTATGCCATCCTGGAAACACTATACTCATCATGATCAAAATTAGACTAACCTTCTGTTTTGATTAAATTAGTACCATTTGAATTGCAGTAAAGGGAAGGAATGCATACATTAACCTCTAATTCTGTGGGGGAGAAAGTTATCTGTCTTCTAAATAGTCTGGTAAAATATGAGGGAACAAAACACACTGACATGAGTGTTGTGGTGTATTATAAACAGGTTCACTTCTAGGAGCCCCAATTACTTTCCTGTTCAGAGCCTGCAAGCTGGAATTATAAACCTGGAATATGAGATGACAACAGATGAAAGATGTATTTCAAGGCCCATTCCAGAGGTCAAGGTCATTTTCTTACAAAGTTAGAAAGGTCTGGTTCCTACTTGCTTAGTTTTTTATCATGTTGTCTATATTGTTTGTAGGTGCCCTGGCTAAACATTTTCCTGAAAGACTGTCAGGGTACTCTGCGTGCATCTCCTTTAGGCTGCTATGAAGCCACTTTACCTATTTATATCAATCACTATGCCTTAGCATAATCCAAATAATCTATTGCTAGACATTTACATTGGACAATGGAAATAAAGTTATTCCTATGGCTAAAATAGCCCTGGATATCACAAATGCAAGATCCAGAACTGCAGGTCAAGGACCTCTGAAAAGTAAACAGTGATTCATCACTAAGCTTCAAAACTCACTGTTACATCATTAAAGCATTTCTTTCTTGTGGGGTTCACCCCCTACATTTTTCCCATACTCTTGCTGCTTATGTATACTGACTCTAAGGATAGTGCATATTATAAAAGTGGGAATATTCTAAAGTACCACAGCCCAAGGCTTAGAATATATTCCTTCACATTTGCATTTGTAATTCATCACAGAAATTATTTCTTATTCTGTTTGGAGTCTTCAAAGTTACCATCCTGAAGCTCTGTTTGTTTTTTCTTACAAAAAAGTGTAATAAAAACCTTGACATTTTTGATCTCCTTCAGCAAAATGTCCTTTTTTTACATTGTTTTATTAGCCATTGAACCACAACGTGTAGGTTTGTGTCTGGCCATGAGCTGTTGCTGCTGTGGTATGGGATGTGATTCCCTCAGCCCTCCTGCTTTGTAACCTAGAGCAGGTCACTTAACCAGACATTGCTTCCAGGTTGTTCCTGAAGAGGTACTGTATGTCCAGTGGTCTTACTTTGTTAATAAATAGGTATTACTTCTATTATTATTAATCTCTTGACAGGAAAATTTCTGTGATGCAAGTTGACATATAGACATAAACTAATTCTGTTGCTCAAATATGTTGCGTTTCTTGTAAGTTCATTTGTGTTTATTATTGAAATCATATTTTCTTTTTTACCCTGCAGAAAGATGACTGTGAAACTCACACCCTAAAGTTATGCAGTAAATGGGGGAAGAGTGCAGTAGTCATGAAATAAAGAAGTTATGTACTCACCATAACGTTCCATGTTTGTAGTCCATCTTGCCCTTCATTCTTACATATGGGATCGGAGCCGAGACTCGGCCTATTTACAAGCTCAAAGTCTTCTAGTTGGCTCGTGACTAGGTAGGTATCCCATGGTGCACCAGTACAATCCCCAGATCTTGTTTGCTGCTAACTAGGAGAAAAAAATACAAACATACAGAAAGAAGCCAATACTAAAAGGTCTCCAGAAAATAATGATAACAATATTTGTCTGTCTCCGGGTACTTCCAAGATGGGGGTAGGTGGGTGGGTTCGTAAGAGTGAAGGGCAAGATGGACGACAAACATGGAACGTTATGGTGAGTACATAACTTTTTTATGTTCTGTAGTCCTATCTCACCTTCATTCTTACATATGGGACAGCATCCCTAGCAACTTATTCTTGGGTGGCTCAAGGAAAAATACACCTGAGTACCGTGGAACCAAAGGATGCTCTACCCCTGGAGGTTAAATCCAATTTGTAATGAGTAATAAATGTGTGAGGGGTAGCCCAAGTTGCTGCTGCACAAATGTTATCAAGAGGGACCCTGGCTTGAAAGGCTGCAGAGGTAGACTAAGATCTCGTAGAATGAGCCTTGATATTGAAAGGTAAAGATCTACCCTCAGAGGTGTAAATGTAAGCCATTCAACTAGAAATCCAATTTGAGAGGGTCACTTTGGAAACTGGTAAACCTGACCTGGATTTGGAGAAGGAAATAAATAGTTGATCTGATTTCCTGAATTCCTTTGTCCGGTGCAAATAAAAACGTAATTGTCTATGGACATCCAACTGATGAAACCTGTATTCTGCTGCATTGGAATGATTTGGAAAGAACACTGGAAATTCTAAGGATTGGTTCAAAGTGTTATGGGAACAGACCTTGGGGACAAAGGAGGGATTAGTATGAAGAGATACTCTGTCTTTGTGAAAAATCAGAAAAGGGGGTTTTACAGATAATGCTTGTAACTCTGACACCCGTCTGGCAGATGTGACAGCCACCAGAAACAAAGTCTTCCAAGACAAAAATTTCAAAGGCGATGAATGAGAAGGCTCAAAGGGTGGCGACGTCAATCTGGATAGCACAAAATTCAAATCCCATGAAGCAACAGGTTCTTGAAATGGGAGTCTTAACAACGTGGCACCTTTGAAGAAGGTTTTGCACAGCCTATGTGACATCAGATTAGAATCTTGTATGCCAATTGAAACCTGATAGTGGCACCCACAGATCCCTGGTGGAAAAGCTCAGACAGGAATTCCAAAACCACCGGAATGGGGGTGGTATAAGGGTCAACATTCTTTTTCTCAGCCTAGAAAGAGAATCTCCTCCATTTACTGGAATATAGTCTCCTAGTGGAGGGTTTATGAGAGGACATTAGGATATGAGTTACAGAGGTGAGAAGTTGTGAAGCCTGACTAGGGATGAAACTGGAGCAGCCAAGTTGTCAAATTGAGGGTGTGTAAGGCGGGATGAAGCGAGCCTGACATGTGCATCAAGAGATCTGGCACTGGGTCCAGAATCCAAGGATCATCTAGGAGAAGAGGCCCGAGAAAGGGGAACCAAACCTGACGAGGCCAGTAAGGAGCAATGAGGATCAGTTTGCTTCCCAGCCGTTTCGCTTTCTGAATAACCTTGGGTATGAGAGGAAAGGGGGGAAAGCATAAAGGAGACCCAGGGGCCAATCGTGAACAAGTGCGTCTCTTGGTGAGTCCCCCAGAGGGGTGATGAGGGAGAAGTAGCTGCTGCATTTGGCATTGATTGGGCTGGCAAAGAGATCGCAGCAAGGCTGTCCACATCTGCGGAAAATCTGCTCCGCTATTTCCTATTTCAGAGACCACTCGTGAGACATCAAAATTGCCCGGCTGAGCTGGTCAGCTATCATGTTGGTTGCCCCTGGAATGTGCATTGCCACCAGAAAACGCTGGGAAGATAATGCCCATTTCAAAACTCAAATGGCCTCTCGACAAAGTGTTTATAATCTGGTTCTGCTCTGTTTGTTGATATACCATACTACCGACATGTTGTCTGATTGTGTCGCAATCGTCCCCAGAGGCAGAAGGTCGTGGAGTGCTTGCAACACCAGGAGCACCGCCCTCATCTCTAGAACATTGATATGCAGGTGAGCCTCGTGATCTTGCCATGTGCCTTGGACAGTCCTGCCTAGATAATGCCCCCCCCACCCTATCTGTGAGGCATCTGTGGCAACGAGTTGGCGAGGAACAAGGGAAGTGCCTGTGGTTAACTGATTGGGTAGAGTCCCCTAAATTAGGTCCTTCTTGCAAGATTCTGTCAGCAGTATGTGAAGAGATAATGGTAGGTGCTGAAAAGACCATTGGGATGACAGCAAGATGTTGAATTTGAAGAACCAGATTCTGTGCCCTTTCTACTGGAAGACTAGCCAACATGTCTACTGTGTCTATCTCTGTGCCTGTAAAATTCACAGATTGAGATGGCAATAAGGCACATGTTTCCCAATTGATAGAAATCCCCAACTGGGCACAAAGTTGAATGGTAGCGTCCCTGGTCTGAAGAAGTAGATACCTGGTGGGGGCGGTCAAGAACCAGTCGTCCAGATACGGAAACACCTGGAATCCTCAAAGTCTCAGGTGAGCTGTCACTACTGCCATACACTTGGTGAACACCCTGGGGGCTGTGGTAAGACCAAAAGGCAGAGCATGAAACTGGTAAGGACTGGCTCCCAGCCAGAAGCATAGATGACTCCTCGATGCCCTGTCCATTTTTATGTGGAAGTAAGCGTCTTGGAGGTCTATTGAGCACATCCAAGTGTCTTTCCCCAATAACAGAAGTATAGACTGCAGTGTCACCATCCAGAACTTGTCCTTCTTTACTGATTCATTCAGTCTGCTGAGGTCCAAGATGGGCCTCCAGTCCCCTGTACGTTTTGGCACTAAAAAGAATCTGGAGTAAGTTCCAGATCCTATTTGGTCTGCTGGGACGGTTTGGATGACTCTTTTTGCCAGCAACTTGTTGACCTCCACAGTTGCCTGATCCCTGTGATTAGGTGGAACATCCGAGATCCTCTTGGAAATGTAAGGTGGAAAAGAAAAGGGTATGACATAACCTCTGGTAATAATTCTTTGTACCCATTTGTCTTGAGTGATACTTAGCCAGGCTTCTGGATACAAAGAAATGCGACCCCCCGACCAGCTCCAGAGAAGCACAGTCGGGCCCCACATCAGGAGCGCTGGTAAGGCCGGCCCCGAAACGAATCGCTGCGTCCCTGGTTTTGCAGTCCGCCCCTGCCTCTAGAGCGATGTCTACCATTTCCTCCTCCTCCTCTGCCTCTGAAGGAGAAGTCACCCTGTGCATCTTGGAAAAACCTCTAGGACTTCTTGAAACACATTTTATCACTCCTCTGACCCTTAGGGTATGGTCTAAAGAAGACAGTAAAATGTACTCCCACGGCAGAGAGTGTTTTACCTTCTTGCTCACACCGGGTGAGTATGTCCTTTACCTTGGGACCAAACAATGAAGAACCATCGAAGGAGGCGTTGGTAAAGGTAGACTTGAATAGTTCCGCAAAATTACACAAACGCATCCAGGAATGGCATATTAGGGAAATTCCTGTACCCGCTGCTCTACTCGCTCCATCGGCTGCATGTGGGATAAGCCTCATGGACAAGTTGACAATAGAGTTCAAGGTAGACAACTGGGCAGACACCTTGTCAGGGACTCCCTCAGTACATGTACCTTGTAGAGAATCTCCTAACTCCTTAAGGAGATCTCTCTGAAGCCTCGTGAAGTGTGTAATGTAGTTCAGCGATCTAAGATTAAATGCTGCTGAAGAAAAGATATGCTTCCCATATCTGTCCATCGTTCGAGACTCCTTATTCGGCGGATGAACAGAAGAAGACGTTTCTGCAAGCTCCTTCTTAGTGGCTGCCGCCACCACCATGGCATCTACGGGAACACCTTTAGACAAAAATTCCTTTTCTCTGGGTGCAGAAAGAAACTTATTTGGTCTCCTGGGGACTGGCTCCATGGCATCAGGAGTATCCCACACCTTCCGACTAACTAGCTCCATCAGTTCATCGAAGGGTGGAGACACCCAAGAGGCTGAAGGTTGAGACCCGAAAGCCTTCAGGTACACTGACTCCTCATCAGGAGGGGTAACAGTGGTCCAGCCGCACCCCTGCTTAAGGATTTCCAAGATGTCTATGAAGGAGACATCACCAGAGGACAACTTGAGGGACCCTTCTGACTCCTCGAGGTCAGTGTCTGAAGTAAGAGACTCATCCTGGGAGTCTACATGCTTCCTCTTGCATGTTCTCTTCCATGGGGTTCCTCGGAAGGATATTCCTTGGAGGTCTCGGAAGAGTGGGGGCCACTAGCTGGTGGCTCCTGAGGCTGCGGGTCTCTGCTGTCCAAAGAGAGAGTAGGAGCTGAGACAGAAGTAGGTACCCTTGGAGGAAGAGTGTCAGTACCCCTGGTAGGAGCTAATGATCGGGACAGCACACTGCTCATCATCTCGAATGCCAACCTCTCTAGCTCCAAAGACCTCCTTGGCTCCGAGGAGACCTAGGATGCCATCGGTTCCAGAACCATCAGCTCCGAGATTGACGTAGGGTCCAAGCTCACCCTTGCTGATATGCCGATAGGCAGGCTCGGAACCAAAAAGGTTTGGTTCTAGGCATCCCTGTCGGGGCCGACCGGGGATCTTCAGCTGCTAAACACCACGAACGACACTGAGAGTGTCGGAGTGGAACTCAGATCAGAAACAACCTCAGGGGGAGCTGGAACCAAGGGTTCCACCAGTGGTACCAAATGCTCTGGCTCTGAAATACCAGCATGGCTCAGAGGAGGAATCACCGAAGGGGGGGATGGACTCAAGTGGCCCCAGAACCAACTGGGTCGGAGCCAACAGCAATTTAGGTAAGGCAGATGACTTCAGCAGTCTCAGCACTACCCTCTCCATATCTTCTTCTGATAAACTCCTGGAAGACCTGGAGGACAGAGTAGGAGAGCGGGATCTTTGCAGTATAGGTGACTTTAATGCAGGGGAGACCGGTAAAGGGTCGACAGACCGGCTCCGTTGAATACTCTCAGTGGTTGGCTCCGAACTACTTGGCGCTGACCCTGTAACCACAGTAGTAATACTCTCGATCAGCTCCGAACTCAGTGGAGTTGATGACACAGTAATTTTGTCATGCTTAGTAATTTTAAAAGGTGGCTCTGAGACACCAGCTGGTGCCGGGGAGGGCCTCTTAGAGGATTTGGACTTTTCCTTTTTAGATCCCTGGAATCTAGCAGAAGAGGAAGAACTAGCCAGACCTTCCTCAAAGGAGGGCTTTAAGAGACCTTTTAGAATGAGCTTATTTTTTCTTTTTTGCAACACCCCAGCACTAAAAGAGTGGCAAAATAAACAAGTTTCTTGCAAGTGGATGGCCCCAAGACAGTAAACGCAGTTACTGTGGCCATCCGTTATGGACATCTTCTGTGAGCATTTTATGCATTTCTTAAAGCCAGATGGCTTATAGTCTTTGCCTTCCTTAGACATCTCACAGAAGATGAACTCACACACACGCGCGCACACACACACACACACACACACACACACACACACACACACACACACACACACACAAGAAAGTGGGAGGACTAGGGCCTCTAATTAAATGGGCCTAGCCCTACAGGAACGGAAAAAAAAATACCACGAAGACTAGGTCCTCTAACTTAAACAGGCCTAGCCCGGGTAGGAAAGAGGGAAACTAGGTCCTCTAACTAAAACTGACCTAGGGGGGACAGAAACAAGTAGAAAGACCCACACACACAGAACAGGAAAACACAAAGAACAAGGTCAAAAGAACCTCGTTCTGTCTATAACACAACTGACAAAAAATATCAGTAAGTGGAGGCTCCGCAAAAAAACTCTTATTTACAGTATATAAGCAAGCACACACAGCTTAAACTAAGTGCAAATGCACCTAAACTACTAATATTAGAATGATATTGTTAACAACTAAAACAACTATAACAACTATAGCAACGAAGTAATAACTGGCACACAGGATACCAAGTACTATAAGGCCAACGGCCAACTGTACTTAAACAAATTGCACACAAAAGGCGCTCTACTAATGCTATCTAAATGCAAATACTACACAAACTAGAGCTATAGAATGCTAGAAAACACTATCAAATTGAAAAACAGAAGATTTAACAATTTTTGAAGAAAATGTGTAAAACATAGCCACGGAAAAGAAGAAGCACATCCGAACCCGTCAACGCGGCAAATGAGATCTGGGGATTGGAATGGTGCACCAGGGGATACCTACCTTGCCACAAGCCAACTAGAAGACTTTGAGCTTGTAAATAGGCCGAGTCGGAGCCGAGGATCGGCTCCGATCTCATATGTAAGAATGAAGGCGAGATAGGACTACAGAACATTATCTGGCATCTGTCTTTTTGTGTTGAATATCAGTTGTAATTAGTTTCTTTTCAGTGATGAAAGTGAATTTCCTTCCTTATTCCTGTTTGATATGGAGGATTATTAGATGCACGTCTCTATAAAAATCTTGCCCTACCCTTCCTTTCTAATTAACAATTAGATCACCTAGTGATAGACCAAACCAGAGTTTTTGTAACACAGGAGCATTAAATAAATTAAATCTAACATCAGTACTTTAACACTGAGTTGTAAACTATGTCAGTCTTCATAAACCTAACACTGGCATGGCAGCTTTTATAAAAGTGCATGTATATGGACAGAGCAGTGGTGCAGCAGTAGCATTGTCACTTCACAGCAAGAGGTTCTCCGGTTTGATTTTCGGCTGGGGTTCCTTCTGTATGGAGTCTGCATGTCCTCCCTGCATTCGTGTGGGTTTCCTCCGAGTGCTCTGGTTTCCTCCCATGATACAAAGATGTGTCTGGAGCATTTCTCCCTGGGCCTCCACTGAGAATTGGCTTCGCTCCAAGTTGAACTTTCCCGGTTAACAAATGTTAAGTAAACTCTTATTTTGTCCTGTCCAGAGCAACAACTAACTTCTTTGTTATGTTAATAGTACTGCTGCTAGAAATAGACTGCAAAGTGTTCTGTATCTGGTTTTAAATGGAACTTTAAGAAACCACATGAACTAAACATTATACTTCACTAACCGCAAAAGTACTAGAGCTACACAAAATTTACCTTATATATTCAGTGACTTAGAATCCTTATCATATGGCAAAGACTCAAAAGTGACAGCTTTAGATTCAGGATCTGCCTTATGAAAATTATATAAATTTTGCCTAACCAAAGAAAATGTACATGTCCTGCCTTTTCCTTTAGTGGAGACTAAATCTGGATCTTGGCTGGTGGTCTTTAAGACATCCAAAGAAGTGCGGTATAGTAGTGCTAGTACTGTTCAACTTGAACACAGAGCTTTATCTTCTTTCTGTATTTATTTTCACGAGAAGAGGGATTCCATACAAGATAACTAAAATTTTCAAGCAAAAATGTAACATCCCCATAAAGGAAGAATTTTCCTGATTCTGATCAGATGAAAGGGAGTGAATTTACACTGTACAAAAATCTCCCACTTCATTAGATACATTAAGGAAAGTTATCTGTTTTCTTTCCATTAACCCTATTGAACTTTTGCAGCCTCCAGCACAAATTCACATCTTTGAGTTCTGTTCATATGTTGGTGTCAGTCCACCAACAGTACCTAATGTAGGTCACTGTTGTTACAATATGCATAGTTGTTGAAACCATAGTGAAATACCCATTTACAAAACATCTTATTGTCAAAGAAGGGCTGCAATAAGATATGATTTGTGCTTAATACAGTGTGAAACCTACTCTTTTTCATAGCCTAGAACAGTGACTCTAGGTATGTCTGAATTGGAAGGTCACAAGTTTCCCATTGTCAATGACTCACTAGACTGGAACTGCCTAGGTAGTGCTGCATTGTGGAACTGAAGAAAAGGGAGAAAAGTGAGTTGTACTTTTGTTTTCCATATTCTGTCTCTTTCATGAGTATGTAGCCTTGGAGTAGATGAATGCTTGCTTGTTTGTTTGTTAACCATTACACACATGGCATATAAGAAAATAAACAGAAAGTAATTTACACATTCACATACAGAAAAAAATGCTTCGGTTAATTAAGAGATCAAGTGTATGGGAATTTGGACCATATCTGAGGTTGCTGGGGGGGGCTTGCCTCCTGAAAAACATTTTTGTGTGTTTTATGACACTAGTAGTGTCGCTGTTGTTAGACTGTGACCTCCAAAGGCTTTAGATCTTTTAGTTTAGATTAATCATTGTACTGACGGAATGACACAAAATTAACCACAGTAAGCCCAGGTGCAGCAATAGTGTGCTGGCTTGATCAAACAGTCTAAACTGCGAGGAGCATCCGCTGTTGAAACTCCCAGATTTGACATAACTATAGGACTACAGATATAAGCAACTATGAATGTACTTCTAATGTGTTTCTTTTAGCAGCACTGGTGCTGATCAGATGGTTGACAGTTATTAAAATGTATTTATATCCCTGATTAGTACCTCACTCAAAATCTGAGCTGAAGTATATCAATTTATTCCAGTTATTTTTCTCCCTTAATTTTAAAGATTCACATTTGCTGATCCTGACTCCATTTTCTTTCTAAACAGACTCCATAATCTTTAAGAGATAAAAACAGTGAACTACATTACTCAAGTGTGCACATTCCAACCACAATTATGATAAAACCAGTAATATAAATTTGATTGAAGATTTCTGAAGAAAAACAAGAAATGGATAAAAAGTATGTGACCCTATAAATAAGAAAACATTGAAGCAGTGATGTGGGATGTGAAATAGTGAGACTTGTGAGAAAAACAAAAGAAAGTACCTAGGAATGCTGACTATACTTACATATCTCATGTGCCAGTATGGAACACTGGTGCAATGGTACTGCTGATAGAAATGCTGTCTGGGAAGCATGATACATGAGGTGGGTAAATCCAAAAGTTATTATTTACCCTAAAAAATATCTATGCCTGCTGTACTAACAAAAAGAGGAAGGAGGTAGTGGCCAAGAGAGGGGGAAGAAACTAAATGAGTTGAAATAGGACATCTAACTGGCAGCAACCAGCTTTTATTTCAAGGGTGATGCCAAGGTAACAAACATAGCTTCCAGTCATCATTTTAGTTGAAATATTAGTATAGCCAGGTTAAGGTTATCAAAGCAACCTCATACCCTTTTGGTTTTTATCCAGAACCATGGGAATTTGCTGCTGTGCTTTATAGAAATTAAGTAGGATTGTGCTTTCATGTGACCACCATTGCTGTGGATGAGTGATCTTCATCAGACGTACATTTCTCACAGCTTCACAAATTACATGGCAGTTTTTTTAAAACATGAATTCATAAGGACAAACTCACTGACTGCCTCACTCCCACCCCCAGGTGTCTTGTGTTCTTTGCTCCTTTTCCCCCAGTATCTGTTTATACAGACTTCAACATGCAGTTCTTGTTACATGAGCTGTAACCTAATTTGTCATCTCATTGATCATTTCCAGTGCTTAACTCATAGTTTGTACAGTGCATTTCCAAGGTACAGCTTAGGGTTTTTATGTCAGTTTCTGTGAAACACAGGTGTGATTTTTCCAATAGAAACTGGGGAAAACCACTTCCAGTGCTTAAGGGGAGGGGAGAGAGTAGGGAAATGTGCTGGCAATGTCTCTTACCGAAGTGAGGAACTGCGAGTTTGGACAGCCCATTCATTGCACATCCCCCTTTAGCTCTGCTAGCCAGGCATTCAGGAGGAAAAATAAGGCTTATAGCAGAAAACTTTGAAACCGTCCATAATGGCTGTCAGAATACTGGTCCTTCCAGGTCAGCCTTTTCTACCTGGTGATGTGGAAAAAAATGAGGCAATAGACCAGGATGGAGCTGACAGCGAACAGGTAAAGAGGGCAAAGAGTGGAAAAAAATATCATTGCTATTTCATGATACATGTCGCCACTGAAATTATTTTATCAGTTACTTATATTTGAAGTACAATGAATGTTACACTGCATCTATGCATATTTTCTTACATCACTGCTTACCTTATAAATATATAATGAAAACATTAGTAAATACTTTGCAGGGTACATAGCACTTTCATGAGCAGAATTACAATAAACCACACCACAAAATATAAACTAAATAAATGATAGCTTGTAGCATCATGTATCACACACTTAAAAAAAGTTTACAGGGAACAACGCACCCTGCACCCTAAATCTCTAAATATGCTAAATATGTTACTAGCTTCTAAGTCATGGTGCATCTTTGCATCATTCCGGGTTTGTTCTTCCACGTTGTCCTCACATATGATGCCATAATTTATGTAGATCTCCTCTGACCTCAGATCTGACACCCTCCTTCTGTATAGGTCACAGAGCTGTTGTACAATAATTTCTTCATCCCCCCACCCCCCCAAGGAAATGTCTGAATAGTGCTTATTGTTACTGTATCACACATCTAAGATGTGAGGTTTGATCCTACCACTATTTGTCTCTGTAGAGACTACATAATCTCCTGAAGCAGATTTTCTTCAGGTATTTAATTAATTTATTTATTTCATTTTGAATTTGTTAACCAGGTAGGTGCACTGTTCTGAGGGCTTTTCAGACATGATCTGGGCCAAAGGAAATATAAACTGTACAAGAATAACATAGCATTTACAAGGAACTCAGTAACTTTCAAGCATTTAAGGTTGAATAACATAAATTTGACATACATGAAGACAATATAAAAATGGAAGCTATATACTTATCATAATGTCGGATCCTTTCATCCTAGTCTTTCTGATAGGGCTGATGGGTACCACGCTGTTTGTTGGATCCAATCTAGGTTTGCTAGAACTCCAAGCTCCTTTAAAAAATTCTCTCCCATAATTCCCCAGGGTAGTGGCTTCCCTCAGATCCAGTTTGCTACCTGATACTATAAACCTGAGAGTGAATGAGATAGAGACAGACAGAAGACCTTCCAGATGGTCTGCCAGGTCCTCAGAAAGTGACAGTTTGGATGGGAAAATAGGGAGATATGTCATACTGGATAGACTAGGACATAGCCGGCCTTAGGCATAGGCCAACCAGGCAACCACCTAGGGCGCCACTCTAGCAGGGGAACTTTTCCAGTATTTATTTGTTTATTTTTTTGTAGTAAAGAAATGGTTTCTTTAAAACATGTTGAATGAATACAGGAAAAAATGAAGAGCAAGATAAACTGTGAGAAAAGGGAAGAAAAAAGGAATCTGGATGGTGTCAGTAGACCAGGATGGGGGCACTGGGTGGTTTTTGATGCACTGTTAAGCCCTTTTGCCTAGGGCACCACTTGACCAAAGGCCGCCCCTGGACTAGGATAAAAGGATCCAGCTTTATGGTAATTACATGACTTTCACATCTTACTCACGCTATTTGTTCAATCTGTAAACCTGGCTAGCATCACACAAATCTCATCCACAGTGGAGTTTTTGAAAAAGGATGTGGAAGTAGTGACATATCTTGTAAAATGAGCTTTTGGGTTGACTTGTAAGGATTTGTTCTGTGGCTTGCAAGCAAAAGATCTGTGATCTGATAACTTCTATAACAAAGTTACTTTAGGCAGTTTTTTTCCCAGATGGTTAGGGGTGAAAGGGATGAATAATTGATTGCCCTTTCCTAAGTCCATGAATACAGAATCTCACTTTTCTATGAATGTCCAATCTGTGCAGAATATACTCTGCCTCATTCAGAATGGTTAGGATAGGAAACAGGCAAATGAATAGACTAGTTCACATTGTTCTCTGATGTAATTTTGGGACAAAGGGTGGGATTATTAAAGACAGAAACTGTATTTATCAAAAATTAAGTAAGGGAGACAGAAAGAGAAGGCGTGCAATTCTAAAACTCGTTTGACAAAGGTAGTCATCACCAAAAATAAAGTCTTCCAGGAGAGAAATGTTAGCTGTTCTGTAGATGCTGGCTCAAACTGGATTTTAGTTAAGGCTTCTAAAACAAAACTGAGGTCTCCAGGTAGAATGGGGTCCTTTACTGGAGGTCACAAGAGAAAGGTTCATTTTAGAAAGGCTTCACACAATCTGTGTGAAAGAAATGAGTGACAGTCAGTGCCACAATGGAAATTGGATACAGAATCCAGCTGAACTTCTATAGTAAAGTAGCTAGAACCTTTGTAAAACAGAACTGAGAAAAATTGTAGGAGTTCCAGAAGAGAAGTGGATGTATACACTTTTCAAGCAAATTCTTTTTGAGACACAGAAAGGACGCAAACCATACTTTTAGATAACAATATCCCTGTGGCCATCAGGGGAACTGATGAAACCAAGTGGTTAAATTTAGGATACGTAAGTCCAGGTGAGGCTGACCGAATGGGCTTGGCACTATATTCGGAGGGGATCTAGAAGCCCTATGTGCTTCATCAAATGGGGCTTAAGCAAGCCGTGGGGTGAGGGGTATCACATGTCTGACCACTGCATCTCTCAAGGACTGTCAAACCAAATGGATTAGAACAAAGAAGTTGTTGCATTTGGTATTGGTGAGGGAGGCAAATAGATCACAGCAAGGTTGACCCCAGTCCAGTGGTTGGATATCTGATGAGCTACTGCCAGACTGAGAGACCACTCATGAGGCATCAGAATAGACCTGCTGAGCCTGTCCTCAAGACAGTTGGCCATCCTTGGAATATGCATTGCAGTCAGACAATGATGCAAAGCAATTGCCACTGCCAAACCGTTATGGCTTCTTGGCAAAGGAAGTAAATTCTGGTTACTCCCTGCTTGTTCAAGTACTCAAACACAGACATATTGTTTGATGGAATGAAATCACTTCTGTTGTAAAAAGGTCTTGTAACACACTCAAAGCAAGGAGAGCTATTCTCATCTCCAGAACACATATGCAAAGAGCAGTGCCTGTTTGATTCTTTTTATTTTTTTGTTAAAAGAATCCTCTTTACTAAATTATCACATATGACATAGGCAATCATACATTTATATAAATGAAAAAAAACATATTGACATCATTTTAGTTGCAAATATTATACACCACAAACCATACTGGCATAATTTTTTGTTGCAAACATTATACATTATTTATAATCTATCCAGTCATTTCCAGTCAAACATTACATAGCTCATTCAAGTAATGCCTTCTTTTAAACCTTGTTCCTCCTCTGCATGTATTGTTTCCACAGTTCCCATGTTTTTCTATGTAATTTACTCCTACCCTTTTCTAAAGATCCCAGTTCCAGTTGTGCTATCTCTGTTGCTATATTCACCGCTTCTAGTAAAGTTAGTTTAGACTTTGATTTCCATTTTCTACTAATTGCTTTTTTGGCAGACAACATAAATAGACTCAGCAAGGCCTTACTATGTCTAGGCAATTCCGATTCTGTATCATAGCTCAAAAAAAATAATTTCCTTAGTTACACCAATTTGCTTACCCATTATCTCTGACAGTGCAGTCTGCAGGGAATCTTTAAAGTCTGCCAAATCATTACACTCCTAAAAATATGTTCCAGTTACCCCCTTTTTCCTCATCACACCTCCAACATTTGCTGTCTACATTATGAATAAGTCTTTCAAGTCTACGTGAGGTGTAAAAATACCTATGTAAACACTTCCAAGCAAAGATCCTAAATCTTCTAGACTTTGTTGAATATTTGGGAGATATATTTCTCCCCAATGTTTCTTTGTAAATTGCTTATCCAGTCAGTCTTCCCAACTCTTTCTAACCTCCTCTGATTGATTCTTATAGTTATCATGCAATATTTTGTATACTCTACTAATTATTATTTTTTAACAGCAGCGTCTGTTCCATATTCTACTAAAAATATAGGATTCCCTAAATCTTTCTTTTTGCCTATACTCTGATATAGGGAAGACAATCTGTAGTCTGCAGTCCAAATACATTCTTGGCCTCTTCCCATTCTATTACCTTTTCCACTCTAATTATTGGTTCTTTTGCCAGTTTTCTACAAAAAATCCATTTCCCTCTTGCCTGTTGCCTGTATCCCTAATTGCAGTCATCCCTATCAGCATAATCTCCTTTCTCCATTTGTGTGGTTGCTTAGTTCTTAGAATACTTTCTGCTACTTTTGGAATATAATATTCTGTATGGTTATTGCTATTCACCTTAAGGATCTGCATCCAAAACCCCAGTGTCTTCTTGTTTCTTGACCCCCCCCATTTCATCATCATCATCATCCCTTTCTACTTTGAATTATATGTTTCTGCTTGTGCTATGTATACAAGCCTTAACTGTGTAGCTCTGAAATACCCCTTCAAATTGGGTAATTCCAAACCACCCTGTTCAACTGGAAGAATCAACTTATCCCACTTGACTCTTGCCATCTTCCCCTCCCAGATAAAATCCTTCAGCTCCTTGTTAATTGATATCTACAACTCCTCCTCTGGTTGATAAAAATACACCTGACCTGCATACAAAACTAAAGGGACTAAAAACATTTTAACTGCCCATATCTTGCTATCCATATCAGTATAACAGAGCTTCCAATTTCTCAGTTTTTGTATAATCTTTTGTTTAGTCTCTTTCCATATATCCTTAGCTGCTACACCAGAATCGTTTTTATCCATATTCCTAAGTACTTTATTTTATCATGCCCCCATAAATATGGATATTACTGAACTAATTTGTGTGTGGGTACATAATTTACCACTATTGCCTTCGTTTTCGTTTCATTAATTTTGTATGTCAAAAAGATTTGAAACTGCCTCAAAATGTTCCATAACACTGTAATGTCCTTTTCTGGTTTTATCAGGTATAAAATAATATCAGCTTTGAATAGAGGCAGCTTTTCTTGACTATCATACCAATTATATCTTTGAATTTCTGAGTCTGCTATTTTCTTTGCCAAGGATTATAAATATAGTGCAAATAACAATAGGGAAAGAGGACACCCCTGCCTGGTTCCTCTGCTCAAACACAAATTATCAGATAGGAATACACCCACTTTAATTTTCGCATCCGATTCCTCGTATATCTTCCTAATAAACCTTGTAATTTTATCAGAGAATGCAAATGCTTCCATTGCCCCTGCTTATAAACTCCCAACTTACTCTGTCAAATTCTTTCTCTGTATCAAGACCCACAAAAACTGTGGTATTTTCTTAAACTCAGCTTCCCTCTGGATCATCACTGTTTTGTTAATGTTGTCAAATGTTTGCCTCCCCTCCACAAAGCCACAATGATCCATATCTATGACTTTTGTTATCAGTTTTCCCATTGTTTTAACCACTATAGACATAAACATTTTATAATCATGATTTAGGATTGAAATGGGCCTGTATGAAGCTGGATCTGATGGATCTTTACCCTCTTTCAGTATTACAGCCACTACTGCTTTCTTCCAGGATGTTGGTGCTTCTCCTCCTCTTAAAATACTGTTAAACAAAACCTTCCAGATCTTTATCAGCTTATTCCCTCCTAGCTTCCAAACTTTGCCCCTGTTTTATTCTAGGCTCCTTGGACCATCCTCCCCTTGAAATGCCCCCCACCTCACTCCAAGAACGAGGTGATCATGGTGACTATTGCCTGTCAAGAAGGAGGAATGAAAGGTCTCCCTGCTGAAAGTATTGGAGAGGTGAGACATAATTTCAAAGAAGTCTTTTATAGTTGTGGAGTGATTATGTCAATTACAGGATAGTCAGAAAACTGCATCCACTGGATGGTGAACAGCCCTAATTGCAGGACTATGGCTATAGTTAAGGGCATCAAATCCAGTACACGCAGAACTAAAAGCACTGAATGGGATGTATGGTTGGAAAAGTACAGCTCTGAAGCACTGAGTGTCTGTGTTCTCTCTGTATGATAGATGATTGTACCACTTGTGGTGTTCAGATGTTGTCCGATAAATATAATGGACCAAGTTAGGGTTTCTATAAACTACAAAAGGACAAGTCTAAAGATAGTTGCAACAGGTAGTCTCTGGCATTGATAGAGATTCCCTGGTTGTAGCATTCAGCAGCCAATCATCCAAATATGGGAACACCTGGATGCCTCTTAGTCTGATTTGGACTGTGACTACTGCCATACAGTTGGTGAACACCCAGGAGGCTGTAGTGAGCCCAAAGGGCAGAGTTCTGAACTCATAAGGATTAGCTCCTAGCCAGAAGCATAGAAAACTCCTGAATGCCTTTGCTATCTTGTCATGGAGGCAGGTATTCTGAATATCTATGGAACACATCCAGTCATTTGCTTTTAAGCAAGATAAAGTTGATTGCACCATGTGCATTCAGACAGGAGACTTTTTGATATGGAGATTTAAACCATTGAAGTCTAGAATGGGCCTGAGGTCTATGTTCTCCTTTGTTTTTACTTGGTGGGGTGGAATGTCTGGAAGTGGTTGATTTTGGGGTACTGGTGGACAGGAAGAGGGTAAAATATATCCTCTGTATATTATCTGTCACTCACCAAATAATTGTGAATGATGACAGCCCATGCAGGTGAGTGGAGATATAAGTAGCACCTGACTGCCTCTAGAGGAGGACAGTCAGGCAAGCTTTCAGGGATGTTAGTATTGTTTGCCTGAAATGGACTTCTGGAATCCCTGATTTTGTGAATGACCATGACCTCAGTGTCTGCCTCCATTAAAGGGGCTGCCATTGCCATGGCTGCCCCTGTATGAGGTGAATTCAATGGACTGATGCTGGCTTTCCTAATCCATAAGGATTTGGACATCTTCTGATTCATGACTGATACTGTATGATTGTTGAGGGACTCAAATTTAACTCCTGTGGCAGACAGAGTTTTGCCTTCCTGCTCAAACCTCTGCAAATTTGCTTTCACTGAAGGATCAAATAAGGCGGCACTGGCATATGGAGCATTAATTAAGAGTGTTTTAAAGTTGTCTATGAAATCATAGTGGCAGATCCAGGTAAGTCTGTCCACACCATACAGAACACCCCATCAGCATTATGTAAAAAAAAGCATGAGAAAGTTACTGGTGTTAAGCACAGACCTCACTGTCATCTCTAAATGTTTCTTGGACTCTGGCACTGGTGGCCTCAGCAAAGAGTTTAAAGCTTGTTCTGCTAGATCTCTTTTGAAGTGGTTCATGTGTGCTGCACAATTTAATGATCTCTGGGCAAAGATGTCCATGGCATGCTTTTCCATTCTGTTTATCACTCTAGATTCCTTGTTAGGCAGACAGATAACTGCCATGTTGCACATCAATTCCCTTTTGGTGACTACTACTCCAATCAGTGAATCCACTATAGGACCCTTGGATTAGTAATGCCTATCCTTAGGTAGACAAAAATATTTTTTTAGGTTTCCTGGAGATGGCAACCAAGGAACCAGGCTCTCGTGCCATTCCCTTCTGGTGGCCAATACTACAAAACAGTCAGCAGGGAGGATCATCCAGGAGATAGAGTGTGCTGAATAATATGCCTCAAATAACACCTCCTTGTTCTCAGAGGGATGTCCATGCACTATGATCCACTCTGTTTCATTAATCACAATATCTTGCCAAATATAGTATCGTCTCTAATGGATTGAGGGAGCCCTCTCTATCATCTCGGTCGATGTTAGATGTCACAGTCTCCATGGGGGAGCCTGTGTGCCTCCTTTTGCATGTCTTCTTTCTACGAACATTGGTGGTGGTGGGGGAATATGACTCCTTGCATGACTGCCTACCTTGGGCCTGCCAATATTGTGTGACACTGCTTTCATCCCCACAGAAAGGGATATATATGGCACCGTGGATGAACTCACTGACACTGATGATTCAGAGGTTCTCAAAGTGGACCTTAGTGCCAATGCACTGAAGGCTGGAGTCTGCAATACCAACAATGTCACTAAATGAGTTGGTATCAAAGATGGAGCCAAATACTTGGAGTTGAGCAGACAGTCATAAGTTCAGTTGATGTCAAGTGCCTTGATGTTCATAGGTTCATAGGCTCATAGGAGGTTACTAGGCTATTGGCCCTAGGGCCTTTATAAGCCTAGCTATGTTATACCCCTGTTCCCTTATTGACGTAGTTGTATGGTCTATATTTGCAGTGCAAGTCTATGATCAGCATTGACTGCCCTTACCCAAGAGGGACATAAGTGACACCCCCAGGGTAAATTTACAGTCTCCCATCCAGTTGTCTATCTTAACGCCTAAATAGGGTCATTGAGGAACTCTGTTTTACATGAACTGGGTATTTGTTCAGAGGAGTGGCAATCTCTGGGAGACATATAAATCTCTCCAGCATGTCCTGTTAATGATGCAGGCTAGGGTAAGATATGTAGAGTGAGTGAATCTTGTCCCATCTGACTTGCGGATGTGCAGCATTTCCATTAGGGCAGGGTCTGAGATTGCTCTGTAGGCCAGGCTCAAGTTGCCTCTCAGCAGCCTAAATGAGTCAGATGAATAAGATCTAGCACAGGGGTATGGATACTGACTGGTTCCAGTCTCGAAGTGATGTTTATGCCCCAAGACCACAAATGCCAAAACATGGACTGGGGAAGAAGCAAGTAAGAGAGATGAGGGTCCAACCTGATGCAGCCTATAAACATAAGGGAGTGGATGACACCTGTTTCAATCTATGTCTTCAGGAAGGTTCTCATGAATTCCAATCCACATTGTTGGTACATCTAAAAGACCTGGAAGATTGGAGGAAAGACGTGGAAGCAGATTTGGAGATTCAGAAGTAGTATCACTGGATCTAATGAAGGAGCAGCCTGAGGTGAAGGCTGAAGATGTGCAGACACTGAAGGAGAAGTATCAATTCTAAAAATGTTAGAAGCCATAGGAAGGCTGAAGTCATCAACCTTCCTCCTTTGGGGCTATGTACCTTTATCTTTTTGCTTATCCTTGTCTCTCTGTCATCTTGGCAGAAGAGGGAATGAGACTCAAAGGCCTTACATATGTAGCGGTCTGCATCCAAATGATCTGGCCCCAGGCACACCATGCAGAGATTGTAGATGCTCTGGGGTGGGATTTTTTGACCACGTTAGGCACATTTACAAAAGCTTTTAATGGGCTTTTTTCTTTGAAGAGTACTGCTGCTGCTTGTTGGGGAGCAACACCAAATAGACAGGGAGAAATCAAAGAGCAGTCTGAGGTACCTAAAATGGCCACAGCAGAATTCCTCATCAGTGGCTGAGGCAAAGAGCAAGTTAGCTTCAAGACCGAAGACTCCCATACAACTTTCATTTTTTTTTTTTTTTTTTTTTTGCAGACTGAGGAGAGGAAAGACTGAAGAGCCCAAAGCTTGGTTAATGTCTCTACTGAAAAAAGTGTCTTTGAAGCATGTAGAAAAACCCTGGACATTTGGTTGTCCAACCTGACTGATAAAAGTAAGTTTGGAGGTAAAATTTGTAAAGACAGACCACAAAACCAGTAGTCCTAGGCACTAACTATAATTATTTTATAAAAAAAATGAAAACATTTTCTCAAAAAAAAAAAATTTAATTTTTGAAAGATTTTTCCCCACAGGGAATCCTGACTAAAAATTTTACTTTTTTAAGGTAAAATATTTTTAGTGAAAACCACTACAAACACCAGTCCCGGCCCTTAGCAATAATTTCTGACAGTAAAGTTTTTTTACACAAAAATTGTGGAAGGTATGCCCCAATAGGATACTTATCTGCCTAGCCTTAGAGAAGTGCTAACTGACTACTGTTCACCCAAAGTCCACAGGGAAGAGTGTACTTCAATGGCAAGAAAGTTCTGAAGGTTTGCTGCCCTAACCATTGACTTATTAGCACTCTCTTTCACCTGTTCGGAAGTTAAAGCTCATGGAATGTGTCCTTTGAAAGCTGACCAGTTGTCATATACTATAGAAACTTACTGACTATAACTATAGTAACTTATATACAAACTAATAACTGTGATCATGCATGCTCACTCTCTGGTTGCTTCTACAAAATGGCACTAGGGATTGCATGTGTCTGGAATTTATATGCGCACGTACAGCCTCGCATACTTCTTAAAGTTATAGCACACACACACTTTACACTCTGATCTACAATAACCATTCTCAGACCATATTGTCCTTGTATCCCTGAGTTCCTAAGTGCCATTAAATTATTCTTTCAATGAGCACTGTCCTTTTGCATGGAGCACAAAGTTTATAAAACTATCATAGTGTTTACATTTTGTAATAGCAGTTTATGACTGTGCTAACTTCCAGTTATCCAGTGGTGCACAGGAATGTGTTTTCTGAATAATGATTATTAAGAAGAACTGGCTCATTCTAATGGCCGATGAGACAATCAAAAGGGTTGTAGGTATTCAACCTAAGTTTTGTTTTAAAAACAACACATCACTTAAATGACAACTCTGTTATAAACAATTGAGAGTAGTAATAAGTTATCTGAATGTACAGGCATGTATCCATGCCATTTTTGTAATGCTTGCAAATATATTTGCCCCACAAAATATTTTGTTCACCCAGATACAGGCAGACGTTATACACCTAAGTTATTTGCCAACTGTAATAGTGCAGATTTAGTCTGTTTAGATTTTTGCACTGCATGTTCATGTTTTTATCTAGGGAAAATGAATCAGTCGTTGAAGGAACGTATTTTAGAATGGTTTACTATCAAATGACTGAAAATCAAAAGCCTGAAAATTCAAAATACTGAATGATGGAATTTGTCCCTTCTCCACTGTTGTGCGATCTTGGAGTTCGAATATATAGTTAGCAGGGGGTGATGGGGGGGCACAGCCCCCCACATAAGGGGAACAGGGGGCTTGCCTCTTGCATTAAAAATGTATTCAGTATTTTGAATTTTCAGTCTTTTTGGCATTCAGTCTTTTGATCTTCAGTCATTTGATAGTAAACCTTTTAGAACATGTATATGATATATGTAAGAACAAAACATTTAATGCTTTAGCCAAGCATGCTAGTTTATATGGTGGCTCATATACATTTTATTTTTTGGTGTTACAACTTATTGCTAAAGATCTGAGAGGGGTGATCTTGTTGATAAAACAGAATATGCTGAGATGAGATAGATCATTACCAAGCAAGCCAATAATAATTTTGTCTTAAATGATATTGTACCTTTAAAACTGACACTGAAGTCACTTGGTCTGTTTTATTGATTTACTAGATGTGTTATATATATAATGAGGTGAGATTTATTGTGTTTTATTGTCTGATGAAACACCAACGGGAGGGAAAGCGCTTACCTATTAAAGTTTTACTGTTTGTAAGCCGTGTTGGTCAGTCCTTTCATATTTTGTTGATCATTTGGCTCTGTTTGCACTTGCCTTTTGTGATGACCCACCACTGGACCAGTAATCAAAGAGCCTTAATCCTCTCAACTGGCACCAGTGGGGTACATACACTGGGAGGATAATAGGTATACATACAGTATTTCCAGATGCAGCTCTCTGTATCAGGTGCAATTTCCCTTAAGAGCATACAGAGACCACAGTTAGTCTGGGGCTGGTTTCTCCCTCTTTCTCCAGATCCCCAATAAGACTCCCCACTGTCACAGCTATAGAGTTGAGATCTCAGCCGAGTGGCCAAGTCAAGACCTCCAGTGCCCCCTCTGTCCAACCAGTGCTTTCTGTCCCTGCTCAATTAGCTGACACACACTATTTCAGATTTGATTTACAGACACACACACACACACACACACACACACCTGGAAAAGCCTGGCACAGCTTTACTAGCTATGCCCCCTTTTGCCCAGACTATAAGGTAGTAATCACTGCCACCAGCCAGTTCCTTATCAGCTGCTTTAAGGCCCTTAACAAAGGGTGTCCAATCTTACTGTGTAATATTAATATTAATACAAATTGTAGTTTGACCAAGAGCAAGGCTACTAGGAGTGGCCCACACAGTGGCACCAAATCAATATGCAAGTACTCTCAAAATTTAAATCTCTTCACAGATCAGCCACAATGAAAGGTTTAAATATATTTAATAATAAATAATAAAAGAACAAGAAAATACTCAGTATATATTGACAGTGACGTCAGAGTTCAAAATCATAGGATATATTTAAAACAACATTGCAAAACAGTCTCAAACAAATAAAAGAAAAATATCTAAACTAAGCTTTGCTATATTCCTTACTATATCCAAGAGAATTATACTGGTCCCTAAAATCTTACTTCATCAGAGCAAGGCAGATGTGTGATGAGTGGTTCTTGTCAGGTCCAAGACAGAATACAAAATGCACTGTCTCTCTAAGACAGTTCTCAAATTAATATCTCAAATGTTACTGCTAGGATAGCTGGCAGAATGACATCATTTTTTGTCATCTGATTCCGTCTCAGCTGAAACCCCCACTTCTGGAAGCTAGCAGTATTTAGCATCTACCTGTGAAAATACATAAACCTCAGATCTTTGGCAGATGCTGGAAGTCATAAAACAATTACATTCCTTCATGTTTTAAAAACTAGAGCAGTAAACTCTTAGTTAACTGGAACTCAAGCAACCAGAATTCTCAAGCAACCAGAAAAAAAATCGAAGAAATAAAGTACGATTTTCATGTGTTGCACTTTCTGTCACCCACCACCACCACCACAGAAACATAACTTGCATTTTTAGAGTTTTAGACTTTTAAAAAGGAAGAGAGGAATACATTCCCTCTTTCCCCAACCTCAGAACAAGTCAAACCAAACAAACAGTATAGGGTACAGTATTTATCAGGCCTATTTTTAATAGTAACTCTCAAGCAACCAGGAACTACAGTTATCCAGCATCTACCAATCCCCATGGGTTAACTGAGAGTTTACTATAATTATTTCACCCTGAAGACAATAGAGAAAGCTTCTCAGCACAGACTCTCTGTCTCTTGCTGTCTTGAAACTGAAAGATACTACCTTTTATTGCACAGCCATAATTAAATTTCAGCTATGTTTCTGAAGTTAACCTCCTGTATTCCAGTTTCCACTGTTAAAATATATACATTTAAACAGTTACAATAGTACATTTCTGTTCTTTTCCAGTAGGGCACATTGTGTTATATTTTAAGCACAAGCACTTTATAAAATACGTTTTTAACACAAGTCTGTATAGACCAATTTGATATATACACAACATACAGTTCTGATACAGTTGTAACACAAGCATCTTATATAAATCATACTGATATTCACAAATTACATATAATTATTTACATAATTTCAGATAGCTGTGCTGGCAGTATCTCCTTTCGTGACACCTTTATCCATGTTTTTGCTTTTTGCATTTACTAGATTATTTAGTACATATTGGGTTACATAGTGTATGCTTGGGAACACTCACATTGCTTTGAATAAAGGCATGTTAGTGTTCACTACTGAATATGCCCTGTCACTATCACCTTAGTATCTTTGCTCAGCAGAGACAAATTGCAAGCCTTAATTAAAAAAAATGTACACCTGTCCCCACACAGAGAGCATTAGTGTATGCACTAACTACTTCAGGCAGAGTGGCTAACAAGTTCATGAATGAGTCATCCTATTCTCTATTTCTCTAGTCAGTTACTGTTTTACTCTAGCCTGTTTTTTTACATTTCCTTTCTAATCTGAAGTATTCATTTCTCACCTCTCTCACAAACATCTCTGTATTCCACATAAATTCTATTTTGACAATATATTCTTTTCATTGTTCTCAAGATGTGGAACAAAATTGCTAACTAGTTCTGTTCTGTTCTAAGAATGCACATTATGAAATATGTAGTGTGCACATGTCTTATAGCATATTGAGTGTAGACTGGTTGCCCTACTGATTCCACTGAAGAACTATAATGGCCGCATATTGATGAATGATGCCAACACTGAACAATCAATCATTTGTAAGAACTTTCTAGGTCCAACAGATTGTTTACTTTTCTACTTTGTGTGGTTCACTTGTCACTATATGCTGTGCAGGTTGTCAAAGGCCAGTCAGTGTCTTGTTTATTTATATGATTATTTTTGTTTTGCTGTTTGTATAATTTACTGAACTTATTGTTGCCTTTTCTTTTATTTCTTTTATGGTTTTACTTGTAAACATGCTTAATGTTGTCAGGGATGAGGTTGGAACAATGGTTAAGGTGTTAACCTCAGTCACACAAGGTACAGGGTTTGAATCTCACCTCTGAAAGGGAGACTGGCAAGGTTTGAAATGACCCACAAGGACATCTAGTCTGATACTCACGTATGAACAAATGAATAATAAGCAGGTAAATAAAAATAAGGCTGAAAAATTATCTGTTGGTGGACGAAACCACTTACCTGGTTAGCAATAAAATAAATATAGTAAAAATGAACATAAAGGACCAGATTCTAGAATACTTGTTCTGAGTGAAACTGACCACTTACACTGAGAGGAGGCTGATAGCAGGTCTTTTGCAATCTGACACCCGGAGTAAGCCTGTTTACAGATAGGCCTTACACAGAAGTAAGTCAATTACACTGAGAGCAACACTTTTGGAATCTGGCCCAATGTTTTGTACCTCTAGGAAATGTCATGCCCCACTCATATAATGGTTAGATTCTGACTTTGCTCTTCAAGTATCAGAAATCGCAATAGACTGTGTTACCTGACAACAAAAACAGAGCAGTACTGGAATTCAAGTAATCTAGGTAAGCACTGCATCCCATGACAGAAAATGTCAGTACATGTTGACAGAAGACTGAATCTGTAAATTTGCTTGCTATGCTACCTCTGTGACCACTATGATGAAGCTCCTGTGAGTGTCAGTCATCCTTTCTCTAAAGACCTCTTGACATACTTGCTTATAATTACCCTTAATTTGTTCCGTTTCATTTTATCTCGTATGATTCATGTATCCCTTCTTCATGGAAGGCTGTTACTCTTCTGTATCATTGTGCTCACATTATGACATTTATAAGTTTAAGACATGTCTAGGTGTTAGGAAAGTCATTTTCCCCTTACATAGCACATGGTACAACTTCTGTACAACTAATTTTGTTGCACATGTTTACAATGTCTTTTATCTTTCTATGCCATACTAAAGCCATAAGACAGGATTCAGAGAAACTGACTGTGGCCACATAAAGTGCCTACTGCAAGTAGGTCACATGTACAAGATCAAGAAAAAAGTGTTTTAGAGATATCTTTAGTTACAATGAAGACCTTGTTATCAGTTAATTCTCATATCAGCTAATTTGCATGTCCCTGAATTGAATTGCTCTTTATTACCAACCATACTAACAAGTACTTTTTAGCAGTACTTTCTTCCAGCAACCCACGCATCATGTTAGCACTGGCACCCTCCCACATACTCTCTTACACACACACAAAAACACACACACACACACACACACACACACACACACACACACACACACACACACACACACACACACACACACAGACACACACAGACACACACACACACACACACACACACACACACACACACACACACACACACATACATTCAGACATGCGAGCATGCACATATACACACACACACAGACATCTGCTGAACATTACACATACACACAAATACACACACTTTGAATCCCCTACCTAACCCCCCCCCCCCCACTGTGACCACACAGGCAGATACACACCTACACACATGCACACCACTACATCACTGCTGAACTTTGCATACTTCCAAAGTGATCTCTTAAATGAACTACAATGGGTAACTGTAGACATTTTGATGTGGTAATTTACATTGCCAACCATTTAATTTACACAACTGAGCCATTAAGCTTAAATTGGTAGAGGCAGACATGACTAAGGAGAGAACATGACTAATTAACTTTAGCCACTCCCCTGGATTGCCTCATTATCCTGCAGTACAGTTGTTGGACCACCCTCTGCAGTGATTTTAATACAAAATGAAACGGTTACAGTGAGGCATTGCCACTTGTGTTAGGGCTTACTGCTCACCCTTTCTGGATTCCAAGGATAATCATGTGAACAAAACAAGTTCCTCTACAACTAATTGACAATGCATAAAGTGGGTTGCCATTTTTTCATATAGTTACAATGATATTCCCTGTGTATCTCAATAGTGGTGGGACCTCACATCTATCTAAACATGTTTCCAGTCAGCATTTGGTGGTTAGATTATAATTATCCCTAGATTGCTAAGTAGTTTGGTATGTGGCAGCTCCATAAATTATGTTGTTTAACTGTGCTCTTATCATATCAGTTTGCATATATTTGTATCAAAATTCACCTTCTGTATCTTAGACAGTTTCTATAGTGACCACACAGGCAGATACACACCTACACACACACCACTATTTACTTTCAGAATTGTGAACGATGCTCCATCTGAACATGGGAACACTGAAATACACCCATGCCAATTCCCACAATATCGAATCCTGGACTTGCCTCCTCCTTCAGGACCCATGTCAGTGCTTGTTTCTGTGTACACGTGGGTAGGGTGCTTTGCAGTTTGGTATTATTTCAGAGTTGTTCCAGTTTGGTGTTGTGATCCTGTGTTTCAATAGAGGATCGTTCACAATTCTGATAGTAAACCCTGTACTCAGTATTGTCAAAATTCATCATGTCAGAGATTCGTTTATTAACTGCAAAGATGGTCATTTTTTTATGCCTATATTCAATGCACTATTCCTGACGGTCCCTCTTAAGGGAGTTTTTTGTCCGCCTGAACTCCATTCACATCATGCTTTATGTTCTACTACTTAGTAATTCCTAACCAGGATAACTTGAATGTCTTTATTTTTTATCCATCCAGCCATCCACTTCCTATACCTGTTTTATCCAGTTTAGACTGTGTGAAAATTGAGTCTTATTTTTGCAAGCAGAAAGCTCAAGGCAGGAAATTAAACCTGAAAAGTATCTCAGTCTAGTGCAGGGCACACACAGAAACTCAGTAATATCATACACCGACCTAGAAACTATTCTGAGTATCACCAATTTATGTGCATATTTTTGAGACATGGAATGCTTTGTCAAAATCTACAAAAACAAAGGGTACACAAACTCAACAATGGAGGTACCCCAGAGGAAAATGAGATGAAGAGCTAAGTGATGTTTGCGATGGAGATGTACCAGTGTGCCAACTGGATCCAGGTAGTTTTCAGTAATTCTTGACTATTAGATCTTGACAGTTTCCATTTCTGTCATGTATTTTTCTTGCACTCACATACTTTGAAGGTAATCTGTTTTCAAAAAGTGAATGAACTTCCTGTTTTCAGTTTCACTTTCCATGCTACTGTAATTTTATCTCTTATATCACCTTCATGGATGCTGCAGTATTTTGTCAGATTCTTAGCATTTTTGTGTGTAATTATAAGAAAGACAATTTTCTTTCCTTTTTCCTACCTTTCCTTTTTATTGTGCTGTCTTTGTGAATATTTAACTTTAGTAAATTATCTTTCCTTCAAAATTCATTCAAAGTTAGAAATAAAGAAATATGTAATAACAGTGGGAAATATATGATGCTCTGCTAGATAACGGTAGCATTCCTCAAAGACAAACTAGTAATAAGGCAACTGAGAACCCAGGAAAGCTGATATGTCATTTTCTGCTGCAAAGTCGCTGTTTCCAAATTGTTAGGTAACACAGATGAAAACAGAAAAATGGACACATACAAAGATAAATATAGGTTACCAGAATGGAAAGGAGAAAAACATGTCAAAAGACAGTTTTCTTAGAAGGAACAAAGAGAGAGAGAGCGAGGGAGATACTAAAATCAAATGTGCATCTTCTACCACCTTCTCTTGTGATAGCAGAATGATGAATAATCATAAATGCATAGTAAAATAGTAAACCGTAGCAAGCAAAGTTGTATTCTTCATTATTTATTTTTGTAAATTGCTCATACTTTGCATAGTAGGAGCAAAAGACAGTAACCCAGACACATGTATAACAGTGAAACAGGAACAATGGAGCTCTAAATGGGTTAGAATGTTGTCGATGATACTTTACTGGTTTATGAGAATGTCACAACAATCACCATGAGAACCACACTTTAGAGATGTTGATTCAAGATAAAGGGAGAAAGAAAAATAATTCAGACAGATAGAAAAAAATAAAGGACTCCATGGCATAAGAAGGTGAAGCCTGGATTATGATTTAGGTAACCTAAGTTCAAGTTGTGATCATAGTTCTAGAAAAGGGAGGAAAGAGAAAGAAAAGTAATGATAAACAGATTATTGTAATGAATATAATGCAGAGAGCAATGTTTGCAGCCACTGACATTAGGTAGCTGCACAAAGCAGTGCCGATTAGTTCCATGCTTCTTCTCCATAACCGTTTTGACACATTAGAATACTCTGTATACAATGTTGAACTACACGCAAAGTTCAACATTACAGACAGGAGCCAGATGTATATTTTGGTAACTGGATTGATTACCTGAGTCTGGTGCTAAGTGTAAAACGCTTACCATATCATCCAGCATTTTTTTCTCAAGACAACAGTCCTAATTATAATGTAATAAGTGTTCTATTATTGGATTTTGGGGTTTCATGTATGCATTATATTTGGGGGTGCTTCAGGTTATTTTTTCAATGGGTACCTCACTGAGAGTAATCAAGAATCAAGGGGGATTTCCTTTTAACTGCACTGTATTGAGAAAACAGAGTAAGTATATTTAAAATCACGTCTGGGGGTTACTTATTTTTGGTGTTTCTATCAACTGGGAGTAGGTATGCTTTTCTTATACATTAGATTCTGATGAATATGTCTTTCAACAGTGTGTCAGACCCTCACTTCCAAACATTAAAAATCCTAGAGCACTATATACAAATAAACTATAGTATTTAGTAAATATTCTGTGAATCATTTAAAAATAAATACCTGCCACGTTGTTTTGTACTCCAAGCACACATAGCTGATGTAATATTTTGAGATGCGTCACCTGTCTTAGGCTGTTGTAATATATATCGTAGCAGAATGGAATTATCAGAGTTTGCTACTTTTAACTGTTGCCTTCCTTTGAGTACACATTTTCATGATGTTCTCAGAAGTAGAAAGCAGATTGCCCAAGAAACAGGAAAAAAAAGTAATCAATGGCAAATCATCGTCTTTAGAAACACAGGCTTTCAACAAAGATTTTGTTTGGGATCTCGGACAGGAATGCTAAGATATTGAATAAAATACATCTGCTGTCATACAATCAACTTGTAATGAGATCTCTTAAACCATGCATTTAATACTGAACAGTAATTCCTCCTCAATGACTGATGCAAAATAGTCATATGGGATTTGAATCAATAACTGCATTGGTCAGATGAATTTACTGCATTACTTACCAACACTATAAATGTACTTTCTTGCTCAAAAGAAAATTCTCCTCTGCTTTCTCTGCTTAATTGGCCATTTACTGTTATTTTATAAGAGCATTTTCATACCAAAGTGAAGTAGTAAAGCATATAAAACAATAGGATTTTAAATGAAAAATAATCTGTATTCTGTAGAGAGGATAACTGAATTGCAAATGTCAGTAGCAAGCTAGCAATACTTCTGCTGTTATCCACAGGTAAATGAGACTGCTATAGAAACTGATTACATCTTACTGTATCAACATAGATTTTAACAAACAGACTGCTAGAACTAAACACTTCATAAGAATTTTTACAACTCTTAAAGAAGATCTCTTTACACTCAAGTTTGGGGGCCTCTCTTCTGTAACATTTAGGTTGAACCTTTAATAGTCATGTTGCTGTTTTGTTTATACTATTCTGAAAATAATGGTTATAGCACCTTTATAATGTTTTGGATTGCTTTTTTCATCTGAGGAGATTGACATCTACATTCCTTGGATGCAGATTCAATATTCTTGATCTGGCAGTTTCCAGTGCCTGCAACATAAAATAAATGTGGAAGTTTCAGACAGTATTCAACCTATTTTATATTTATATAATCAATATGGGAACAGATTAAGGCATGGTATTATGTTTAGTTTCCAAGAGCTGATTGAAATTAGTTACTGCCATAATGATGTTATCATAGACAGTTGTAGGCACCATCAAACCCTGTGGTCATTGGTGCACCTCCAGTTCCTGGGGGCCCTCAACCAAAAGCAAGTTATCTTATTTTGATACATCTTTGTCAAACCAACAAAAGCTAATACAACAATCTTGTGTACTTAATAAACAAGATTGTTAATAATAATTCATAGGATGAAGAATTCTAAGGATTTGTATTACTTCCACTTTAAAATTCAAAGATATCTCTGGTTGCAATCACTGTGTCTTGTCAAGTAGCAGCCTTCATAGTTCCATTAATGTTTTACCATTGACAATAGTGCCCTTGACGTAAATCATACTGGTGGGCATTTTTTCCACTAAAGCTAGCATCATAGCTGATGTTAGACCCCCACGATATCCATGGCTGCAGGTCCCCACCCCAGAATCATCCTTGACTGAGTGAGGGGCCCACAAAAGCTGCCACTCTCTGGGGGAAAATGAGGAGGAAAAAAATCATACTTGAATTCGACTTTATCCTAATAAGGGTTGTAATATGGTCCTGTTGGATAAAGTTGGTAATCAGTGAATAAACACAACTGCGGTAAGAGATAGAGATCTGCAACCTAGAGAGACTAATATTAGTGCTTCACTGGAATGTTAAGAACAGCAGATGCTTCCTATATTCTGGGATGGTCTCTCTTTCAGGGAGTTTTATAAATATTGTTAGGAGTCCACATACTATTATTCTCAACTTCTTTGTCAAGAATTGTGGGCAAAGCAAAACAAAATGGCAGAGTAAACATTCACAATCAGGAACACTTTTTTAAATATTACTTTAGTTCACTTTAAAAACTATTCATAGGAGGGTACTAGGCTATTGGCCCTAGGGCCTATATAAGCCTAGCCAAAATGTACCCTAGCTTTCACCACCCAAGAAAATTATTTTCCTGTGCCCCTGTCGAGCAGAGACACAGAAGTGATCCCCGGGGTGAATTTCCTATCTCCCATCCAATCATCAAGATTCTTCTTGAGGAGTGCTAATGAGGAGCTCTGTTTGACATAGATAGGTAGTCTGTTCCAGAGTATGGGAAGTCTCTGCGACAGGAATCTATCCCTCCAGCATGTTCTGTTTATTGTGGTGACAAGGTTTAGGTCCCTAGAGCGTGTAGCTCGGAGGGATTGGGATTTCTTTAAGTGGAGCATGTCCAACAGCTCTGGGTTTGACATAGCTTTGTATGTTAGGCAGAGATCGCCTCTGAGTAGGCGATATGCAACCGAGTAAAGCTGGAGTTTTTTGAGATGGTCTGTGTAGGGCATCTGCTTGAGGCCAGTAATCCTCTTTGTGAGGTATTTCTGTGGCCTTTCCAGTTGTTGTAGATGTCTTGTGAGGTACATACCAAAACGAGCGTTGTACTCTATAATGGGTCTAATGAGTGATGAGTAGAGGGGAACAATGACCTCTTTTTTTCGGGATGAGAAACCTTTTGTTATGAGGTGAGCCATGTAGAAGGATTTCGTAACCACTGTGGCGATGTGATTATCAAAGGAGAGACTACTGTCCACCTGTGTCCCAAGGTCTCTTATCACACTTATAACACTTTTGGTGTTAAGTAGACTACCAGCTATGTGGTAGTTCATGGGTACAGAGTTTTTACCAAAGGGGATGACAATACAATTTTTGGCATTGAGCTTCAGGCCATGGCTTTGACACAAGGCATTTGTCTCAGTGAGGCCCTTTTGTAGTATGTCCACATCGTTAGGAGTTTCGATTATGGCTCCTAGTTTGCAGTCATCTGCAAACTTTGTTAGCCAAAGACCTTCTGTGTTAGCCTGTACTTCAGAGAAGTAGATACCAAACAGGAGAGGACCCAGGACTGAACCCTGTGGTACTCCACTTGCCACTGGCCTGAAGTCGGATTTCGAGTCTGCTACTTTCACAGTGTGGGTTCTGTCCGTGAGTTAGTTGGCAGCTCATCTTGTGACATAGGGATTTATACCTAGTTTAGTGAGATTATCTATAATTCCAGAGTGGGGGATGGTGTTGAAAGCCTTGGCGAGATCTAGATAAGCTGTGTGAGCCACCTTACCCTCATCTATGGCTTTGGTGACTGCTTCAAAGAAGTCATTCAGGTTTAGGAGACATGATCTGCCTTTTACAAATCTGAACTGGGTAAGGTCCAGAGTTTGGAGATTACCAATGTCTTTGTTTATGAGTTCCATGATGATACGTTCCATGGCCTTGCAGACCAGGCTCGTCAGGCTAATGGGGCAGTAGTTTCCAGGGTCTGTCATGGCTCCCCCTTTGTGGAGTGGGATAACCGTCGTGGTGCGCCATTCAGTGGGCACAAAGCCTGAGGTGAGACTATGACTGAACATGGTACTTAGGTAGGGTGCCAGTTCATTCTGTAGTTCGTGTAGAACGCAGCCTGGGATATTGTCAGGTCCCATGTATGCTGTGTACTTGGCTTTGAAGAGTGTGTTTTTTTACCTGTGCAGCAGTGATTACAGGAACTTTGCATTCTTCCAGTATAGAGATGGGCCCGCTAGGGGGTGGGGGGGGGGGTAAAGTTATCACTGAACCTATCTGCCAGGATGTTGGCAATATCAGTTGGTTCTGTATATTTAGTGCCATTGTGCTCTAACTTAGAGCAGATCTGAGTGTTGCCATTGAGATTCTTGACATAGTTATAGAATGCTTTGTGGTTGTCTTTAGAGTCAGTGGCAATTTTGTTTTCGTAACTAGCTTTGGAGGATTTATGAGGGATCTCAGCTTCTTACTGAGGTTGACCAGGGCGTTCTTCCAGTCATACGATTTTACTCTTTTTTGCTTCTTTCTTCTGTTGTAGAGTTTGTTTATGGCAGAGGACCACCAGATCGGCTTCCTTTTTTTGGAGGATAGTATCTTGGTTCTGCTAGGGATAGCATGATCCATGCAGTCGTGTAAGTGCTTATAAAGTGCATTTGTGCAGGATTCAGCAGTCATAACTCTATTCTCCGTCTGCATGGGTGTCATGAAGTTTGCCACTTCTGTCTTAAGAAGTGTGAAGTTGGCTTTGGAGAAGTTTTTTACGGTGGTGTCCCTAATTGGGAGTGGGGACGGGATGTGGATGTCTAGGGTGATTATCTTGTGGTTGGATCTGACCGAGTAATTGACCCCTGGTGTGGAATACCGGTTGCCCATATTGGTAATGACCAGGTCTAGGATATTACTGCCCCTGGTGGGGGTGTGAATAAGTTGATCCAAGGCGTTGGAATTTATGAATTCCAGAAAATGTTGAGCAAAAGAGTTGGTACATGAGTAGTTTTCCCAGTTAATGGTGGGGTAGTTGAAATCGCCCATTATTAGGGTGTTAGGTTGTACCCTAATACTTTCCAGTGTATCAAGAAATGAGGAGTGGGAATCCTGGGGCGTGGAGGGGGGTCTGTAGCAAGCTACAATTTGGAATGCGGTCTTGCCCAGAATTAGTTGCACTTGGATAATCTCAAATGCATTATGCTGTTCAACTAGCCTGGAGGTGTGAATATCCTTAATGAATATGGACACGCCTCCACCTTTAGTGCTTCGCTCTGGGTTAGGTGGCCGAAAGGTGTGGTATGAATTATAGCCTGGTAATGCAGGGGTGCTCTCTGGAGCTTTGAGCCAGGTCTCTGTCACTGCACAGATGTCAATGTTCTCCATTTTAAGAAGTGCCTCGAGTGAGTGCATTTTGAGGTTTAGACTTCTAGCATTGAGGAGCATTACCCTCAGATTTTGCTTGACTGTACCTGTTACGGTGGTGAATTTGTCATTTAAACCTTGCCTAAAAAAGGCGCTATAGAGGTGGTAAGAGCCTTAGCCAGTATCCGGAATCCCAAGGGCAACAGGTGCAAGCCATCTCTGGCAAAACATCATGGTCTATCGATCATGTCATCCAAGGCAGACAAATACTGGATCCCCTTAGAATGACACCAGAAGCTTAGCCAATTGTTGAAGACAATCATTTTGTCCTTGTACTATGGCATCATTCTGGGTGATGGCAGGATGCTACTCAGGGCCAGGGTCTTACCTGCCTGGGCTACAAGATCGGAGAGCTCCTCCATGTCTCTTTTCATGTAGTCCAGGGAGGTACATCTCAGGTCATTCACACCATCATGGACAATGACAGTGTCATATTTGTACTTGTTGTGAAGTGACCTGAGTGCCTGTGTTATGTGGCGGATCCTGGCTCCTGACAGGCGGTTGACAGTAACTTTCCCCTTGTTTAGCCTGGTGAATAGAACATCAGTGTGCCTGACTATAGAGTCACCTATGACTAGAGTGCTGGGTACGTTGTTAAGCCTTATGGGCTGTGGTTGAGGGGCACACTGAGTTTGTGACTGCAATTACTAACAGCAATAAAATCTAGCAAGCACTAACTGACAAAACAGCGTCAAAACTTCCAGTTCAGTTAATATTCAATGTAACACAATAACTCAATTTAAATGCCGTATTATTTGAAAAATGTGCAGATAAAAGGCACTTAAATTCTCTTATACATCCAGTTGAATCCAGCTAGATCTTAGCCGGCCAAAGCTGAAGTTTTTAAGCAGAAAATACTCCTAAATGTGCCACTTAAATAAGCAGTGACAGGCTAACAATGAATGAGACTTCCCCCGCCTGCAATTACTAACAGCAATAAAATCTAGCAAGCACTACCTGAAAAACTGAGTCAAAACTTCCAGTTCAGTTAATATCCAATGTAACACAATAACTCAATTTAAATGCCGTATTATTTGAAAAATGTGCAGATAAAAGGTACTTAAATTCTCTTATACGTCCAGTTGAATACAGCTAGATCTTAGCCGGCCAAAGCTGAAGTTTTTAAGCAGAAAATATTCCTAAATGTACCACTTAAATAGGCAGTGATAGGCTATCAATGAATGAGACTTCTCCCGCCTGCAATTACTAACAGCAATAAACTCTAGCAAGCACAAACTGACCAAAACAGAGTCAAAACTCCCAGTTCAGTTAATATTCACTGTAACAAAATAACTCAATTAAAATGCCGTATTATTTGAAAAATGTGCAGATAAAAAATACTTAAATTCTCTTATATGTCCAGTTGAATACAGCTAGATCTTAGCCATCCAAAGCTGAAGTTTATAAGCAGAAAATATTCCAAACTGCACCACTTAAATAGGCAGTGACAAGCTATCAGAGAATGAGACTTCCCCCACCTGCAATTACTAACAGCAATAAAATCTAGCAAGCACTAACTGACAAAACAGAGTCAAAACTTCCAGTTCAGTTAATATTTAATGTAACATAATAACTCAATTTAAATGCCGTATTATTTGAAAAATGTGCAGATAAAAGGTACTTAAATTCTCTTATACGTCCAGTTGAATACAGGTAGATCTTAGCCGGCCAAAGCTGAAGATTTTAAGCAGAAAATATGCCTAAATGTACCACTTAAATAGGCAGTGACAGGCTATCAAAGAACGAGACATCCCCCGCCTGCAATTACTAACAGCAATAAAATCTAGCAAGCACTAACTGACAAAACAGAGTCAAAACTTCCAGTTCAGTTAATATTCAATGTAACACAATAACTCAATTTAAATGCCGTATTATTTGAAAAACATTGAGATAAAAGGTACTTAAATTCTCTCATACGTCCAGTTGAATACAGCTAGATCTTAGCCGGCCAAAGCTGAAGTTTTTAAGCAGAAAATACTCCTCAGTGTACCACGTAAATAGGCAGTGACAGGCTATCAATGAATGAGACTTCCCCCTCCTGCAATTACTAACAACAATAAAATCTAGCAAGCACTAGCTGACAACTTCCAGTTCAGTTAATATTCAATGTAACTCAATAACTCAATTTAAATGCCATATTATTTGAAAAATGTGCAGATAAAAGGTACTTACATTCTCTTATACGTCCAGTTGAATACAGCTAGATCTTAGCCAGCAAAAGCTGAAGTTTTTAAACAGAAAATATTCCTAAATGTGCCACTTAAATAAGCAATGACAGGCTGTCAATGAATGAGACTTTCTCCGCCTGCAATTACTAACAACAATAAAATCTGGCAAGAACTAACTGACAAAACAGAGTCAAAACTTCCAGTTCAGTTAATATTCAATGTAACACAATAACGCAATTTAAATGCCGTATTATTTGAAAAACATGGAGATAAAAGGTACTTAAATTCTCTCATACGTCCAGTTGAATACAGCTAGATCTTAGCCGGCCAAAGCTGAAGTTTTTAAGCAGAACATATTCCTCAATGTACCACTTAAATAGGCAGTGACAGACTATCAATGAATGAGACTTCCCCTGACTGCAATTACTAACAGCAATAAAATCTAGAAAGCACTAACTGACAAAACAGAGTCAAAACTTCCAGTTCAGTTAATATTCAATGTAACACAATAACTCAATTTAAATGCCGTATTATTTGAAAAATGTGCAGATAAAAGGCACTTAAATTCTCTTATACATCCAGTTGAATACAGCTAGATCTTAGCTGGCCAAAGCTAAAGTTTTTAAGAAGAAAATATTCCTAAATGTGCAACTTAAATCGGCAGTGACAGGCTAACAATGAATGAGACTTCTCCCGCCTGCAATTCCTAACAGCAATAAAATCTAAGAAGCACTAACTGACAAAACAGAGTCAAAACTTTCAGTTCAGTTAATATTCAATGTAACACAATAACTCAATTTAAATGCCGTATTATTTGAAAAATGTGCAGATAAAAGGTACTTAAATTCTCTTATACGTCCAGTTGAATACAGCTAGATCTTAGCCGGCCAAAGCTGAAGTTTTTAAGCAGAAAATATTCCTAAATGTACCACTTAAATAGGCAGTGATAGGCTATCAATGAATGAGACTTCTCCCGCCTGCAATTACTAACAGCAATAAACTCTAGCAAGCACAAACTGACAAAACAGAGTCAAAACTCCCAGTTCAGTTAATATTCACTGTAACAAAATAACTCAATTAAAATGCCGTATTATTTGAAAAATGTGCAGATAAAAGATACTTAAATTCTTTTATACGTCCAGTTGAATACAGCTAGATCTTAGCCAGCCAAAGCTGAAGTTTTTAAGCAGAAAACATTCCTAAATGTACCACTTAAATAGGCAGTGACAGGCTATCAAAGAATGAGACTTCCCCCACCTGCAATTACTAAAAGCAATAAAATCTAGCAAGCACTAACTGACAAAACAGAGTCAAAACTTCCAGTTCAGTTAATATTTAATGTAACATAATAACTCAATTTAAATGCCGTATTATTTGAAAAATGTGCATATAAAAGGTACTTAAATTCTCTTATACGTCCAGTTGAATACAGGTAGATCTTAGCCGGCCAAAGCTGAAGATTTTAAGCAGAAAATATTCCTAAATGTACCACTTAAATAGGCAGTGGCAGGCTATCAAAGAATGAGACATCCCCCGCCTGCAATTACTAACAGCAATAAAATCTAGCAAGCACTAACTGACAAAACAGAGTCAAAACTTCCAGTTCAGTTAATATTCAATGTAACACAATAACTCAATTTAAATGCCGTATTATTTGAAAAACATGGAGATAAAAGGTACTTAAATTCTCTCATACGTACAGCTGAATACAGCTAGATCTTAGCCGGCCAAAGCTGAAGTTTTTAAGCAGAAAATACTCCTCAATGTACCACGTAAATAGGCAGTGACAGGCTATCAATGAATGAGACTTCCCCCGACTGCAATTACTAACAGCAATAAAATATAGCAAGCACTAACTGACAAAACAGCGTCAAAACTTCCAGTTCAGTTAATATTCAATGTAACACAATAACTCAAATTAAATGCCGTATTATTTGAAAAATGTGCAGATAAAAGGCACTTAAATTCTCTTATACATCCAGTTGAATATAGCTAGATCTTAGCCGGCCAAAGCTGAAGTTTTTAAGAAGAAAATATTCCTAAATGTACCATTTAAATATGCAGTGACAGGCTATCAATGAATGAGACTTCCCCGCCTGCAATTACTAACAGCAATAAAATCTAGCAAGCACTAACTGACTAAACAGAGTCAAAACTTCCAGTTCAGTTAATATTCAATGTAACACAATAACTCAATTTAAATGCCGTATTATTTGAAAAATGTGCAGACAAAAAGTATTTAAATTCTCTTATACGTCCAGTTGAATACAGCGAGATCTTAGCCGGCCAAGGCTGAAATTTTTAAGAAGAAAATATTCCTAAATGTGCCACTTAAATAAGCAGTGACAGACTGTCAATGAATGACACTTCCCCCGTCTGCAATTAGTAACAGCAATAAAATCTAGCAAGCACTAACTGACAAAACAGCGTCAAAACTTCCAGTTCAGTTAATATTCAATGTAACACAATAACTCAATTTAACTGCCGTATTATTTGAAAAATGTGCAGATAAAAGGCACTTAAATTCTCTTATACGTCCAGTTGAATAAAGCTAGATCTTAGCCGGCCAAAGCTGTTTTAAGCAGAAAATAATCCTTAATGTGCAACTTAAATAAGCAGTGACAGGCTATCAATGAATGAGACTTCCCACACCTGCAATAACTAACAGCAATAAACTGTAGCAAGCACAAACTGACAAAACAGAGTCAAAACTTCCTGTTCAGTTAATATTCAATGTAACACAATAACTCAATTTAAATGACGTATTATTTGAAAAATGTGCACATAAAAGGTACTTAAATTCTTTTATACATCCAGCTGAATACAGCTAGATCTCAGCTGGCCAAAGCTGAAGTTTTTAAGCAGAAAATATCCATAAATGTATCACTTAAATAGGCAGTGACAGGCTATCAAAGAATGAGACTTCCCTAGCCTGCAATTACTAACAGCAATAAAGTCTAGCAAGCACTAACTGACAAAACAGAGTCAAAACTTCCAATTCAGTTAATATTCAATGTAACACAATAACTCAATTTAAATGACATATTATTTGAAAAATGTGCAGATAAAAGGTACTTAAATTCTTTTATACGTCCAGTTGAATAAAGCTAGATCTTAGCCGGCCATTGCTGAAGTTTTGAAACCGAAAATATTCCTAAATGTACCACTTAAATAGGCAGTGACAGGCTATCTATGAATGAGACTTCCCCCTCCTGCAATTCCTAACAGCAATAAAATCTAGCAAGCACTAACTCACAATACAGAGTCAAAACTTCCAGTTCAGTTAATATTCAATGTAACACAATAAGTAAATTTAAATACCGTATTATTTGAAAAATATGCAGATAAAAGGTACTTAAATTCTCTCATACGTCCAGTTGAATACAGGTAGATCTTAGCCGGCCAAAGCTGAAATTTTTAAGCAGAAAAATATTCCTCAATGTACCACTTAAATAGGCAATGACAGGCTATCAATGAATAAGACTTCCCCCGCTTGCAATTACTAACAGCAATAAACTCTAGCAAGCACTAACTGACAAAACAGAGTCAAAACTTCAAGTTCTGTTAATATTCAATGTAACACAATAACTCACTTTAAATGCTGTATTATTTGAAAAATATGTATATAAAAGGTAACTAAATTTTCTTATACGTCCAGTTGAATACAGCGAGATCTTAGCCAGCCAAAGCTGAAGTTTGTAAGCAGAAAATATTCCTAACTGTTCCACTTAAATAGGCAGTGACAGCCTATCAATGAATGAGACTTCCCCCGCCTGCAATTACTAACAGCAATAAAATCTGGCAAGCACTAACTGACAAAACAGAGTGAAAAACTTCCAGTTCAGTTAATATTCAATGTAACACAATAACTCGATTTAAATGCCTTATTATTTGAAAAATATGCAGATAAAAGGTACTTAAATTCTCTCATACGTCCAGTTGAATACAGCTAAATCTTAGCCGGCCAAAGCTGAAGTTTTTAAGCCGAAAAATATTCCTCAATGTACCACTTAAATAGGCAGTGACAGGTTATCAATGAATGAGACTTCCCCCACCTGCAATTACTAACAGCAATAAAATCTGGCAAGCACTAACTGACAAAACAGAGTCAAAACTTCCAGTTCAGTTAATATTCAATGTAACACAATTACTCAATTTAAATGCTGTATTATTTGAAAAATGTGCAGATAAAAGGTACTTAAATGCTCTTATACGTCCAGTTGAGTACAGCTAGATCTTAGCTGGCCAAAGATGTTTTAAGCAGAAAATATTCCTAAATGTGCCACTTAAATAAGCAGTGACAGGCTATCAATGAATGAGACTTCCCACACCTGCAATTACTAACAGCAATAAACTCTAGCAAGTACAAACTGACAGAACAGAGTCAAAACTTCCAGTTCTGTTAATATTCAATGTAACACAATAACTCAATTTAAATGTCGTATTATTTGAAAAATGTGCACATAAAAGGTACTTAAATTCTTTTATACATCCAGTTGAATACAGCTAGATCTTAGCCGGCCAAAGCTGAAGTTTTTGAGCAGAAAATATTCCTAAATGTACCACTTAAATAGGCAGTGACAGGCTATCAAAGAATGAGACTTCCCCACCTGCAATTACTAACAGCAATAAAATCTAGCAAGCACTAACTAACAAAACAGAGTCAAAACATCCAGTTCAGTTAATATTCAATGTAACACAATAACTCAATTTAAATGCCGTATTATTTGAAAAATGTGCAGATAAAAGGTACTTAAATTATCTTATATGTCTAGTTGAATACAGCTAGATCTTAGCTGGCTAAAGCTGAAGTTTTAAAGTAGAAAATATTCCTAAATGTACCACTTAATTAGAATACATTGTGTATCAATGTGCACTTTTTGAATAATATTAAGTTTGAAAGTAATGCAGTCTGCAATCCTAAATGATTTACCAGCAGATCAAAAATTTTACAAGGGACAGAGTAAAAATATGAGACAAACTCATGGACATTCTGAGAAATCAGGGTCAGTGAAAGGCTTGCATTACTCCTCAATAAGGTGAATAAAAGTGACTTACCCCTACTGTTGTTTGATGACTGTTAAACGACAGTGAAAATAATTAAAATGCCAACCATACACAGCCGGTGCTATAAACAAGAAAGACGTTTATTCAAACAAAATCCACCAGATAAGCATGAATAAAATCAGGGTTTTTTTATATAAAAATGTATGTTAAATTGAACAACCAATAAGAAAGAGAGCTTAATTAATGAGGCAGCTTTCTAGCCCTGAGGGCAGGTTTTAAAGAAATAGACACATTAAATCTTGCTGGTCTATAAGCTAGCATAGAATATGTATAATATAAAATATATAAAAGTGTTTCATTTTATTTGTATTGTATGGTCTGATGAAGTGCAGGGAACTGCATGAAAGCACTAACCTGATTTTATTCATGCTTAACTGGTGGATTTTATTTGAATAAACATCTTTCTTGTTTTTATCACCGTCTGCAGATGGTTGGCTTTTTAACTGTTTTCATCTTGTGGATTTATTTTCAACCATCCTCTGTCCAGGGGATTTACCATTTTATGTTTTTACTTGCTAAACAACAGTCACTGATCTAGTGTGGCAATGCTAGTGTTGCACAAAGTATTTCCATTTGCTAAAATCGGTATAAAACTAGTATTGCTGTGGCTTATGCTTGTGTGTGTGTCTGTGTGTGTGGGGTGGGTTCAGTGAAGTCGGTCATTATTCATTTCGATTTCTATCACAAACATTATCAGCATTACCTTTACGTTTTTCTGTGGGGTAGTGGTTGCAGTACATTTAAGAGTAAGTAGTTGGCCGTAACTGCTCTCACGTATTATCATAAATATAGACCTTACAAATGATAAGTGGCTAACTTTGCTGGTATGGAAAATGCAGAATATATGTGAAAGTGAATGACTCCTAGCACAGTGGTGCTGCTAATAGTATTCCCACATAGCAGCTAGCAGGTACGGCTGATGCAAACGACCAAACAAACACATATAAAGTACAGCAAAGAAGGCCAGCACCACAAGCATGCATATAAAGTGCCAAAGTTTATTCTATCACAATTCAGACTGGTTTCGGCATCTAGCCTTCATCAGTGATAACAATAGAAATAACCAAATGCTTTAAGTACCATCAATGCCAAAACATTTCCTGTGACATCACTTCCCCACATGGTGAAATACAATAAAATAATTTGTATTTTTATGTATTTATTTTTTAGTTACTAAATTACATTTTATCATTGAGACCTGGTGCAAAAAGTCCCCCTAATTTTATGATCCATTTTCTTTCCTTGTAATTCAAAATGGAGTGCCACCCCATTTTAAATTGTCTGTTTCCCATGACTTTATCAATCACTATAAATGTAAAATTTGCAGAACTGAGAAGTTGGCAGTGTCTGTAAAGTGCATTTGTAATTCTTTTATCGCGTATGTCACTGAAATGCTCCGACATCCGACATCGTAACAGCCTGGAGGTCTGCCCCACATAGAAGGCAGAGCAGGTGCAACTTGCCATGTAAACCACCCAGTCTGACCCACAATTGGCATAAAAATGCATATAAAAAATCTGACTCGTATTCTTGCTTATACATGTGTTAACAAAAGCTGCAGTGTCCACAGGGATAAGAACCAATAAGTTTATCCCCAGTAATGGTTACTTGATGATCAGTATGATCACCTTTGTTGATTTTTTTATAATGAGCAAAATATACACACCTGAGAGGAGCAGGTTCCCTATTAGAAGACCGAAGACGCATTCTTTCAAATGCATTTTGGTCAAACTCAAAAGCCTGAATTGGCAAAATATCTAAGCGGCTTTTAAGCGAATTCTTTCCCTGGGAAAGAATTTGCTTGGCCGCTTCATTACTTTTCTGTTTTCGGCACTGTAGTGCAGTCTCAGAGTTGGTATATTTAAGTAGGGGGGGGGGTCTGGAGGGCAAAGCCCCCCACTTAATGTAATGTTTAAAGTATTTTTTTTGTGGAGGTGCAGGGGTCTTGCCCCCCTGCCTACACACTACTTTCTTACTGTTTCTTTTATAGGTTAATAAATTCATAGGTGTTTTCTAGGCTAACAACCACAAGGGCCTTTTTAAGCCTAGCCATGCATCCCTAATCTTTGACAAGTTCTAATACCCTTGATAAGTGTAAGCATAAGCTTGGGAGATGAACCATTTATAGCTTACCTGTTTGCATCAGCGACATAGGTGCCAAACCTGGGATGAATTTCCCGTTGCCATCCAGTTATCCAAGTTTCACTTGAATTGGATTAGGGAGGAACTCTGCTCCACATAGATGGTGAACCTGTTCCATAGATGGGCTAGTCTCTGGGATACATACCTATCTCTCCAGCAGGTCCTATTTATATCACAGGGAAGGTTTACGTCTTCAGAATGGGTAATTCTGGTGCTGCTTGTTTTGTGGATATGGAGGAGGTCCATCAGAGTGGGGTCTGTCAATGCCCTGTATGTCAGGCACAGATCTCCCTTCAAAAGCCTGTAGGAGACAGAATATAGGGATAGAGCCTTGAGGTAGTCTGCATAGACCATACTACTTATGCCCTGTATTTGTTTAGTGAGGAACCTCTGTGGATGTTCCAGTTGTTGGATATGCCTGGTTAGGTGCATACCAAAGGGGGCATTGTACTCAATAATAGGTCTGATGTATGCCAAATACAGTGGAACAATGACTTCCTTGGACTTAGATGCCAGACCATTGTTAATAAGTTGCACAAAATAGAATGATATCCTCACCACTGTAGACACGTGATGATCAAAGGCTAGATTACTATCTATGTGTGTCCCTAAATCCCTGACTTCTGGGTCAATTCTAAGGGGTGTGTTGTCACTATGATAGTTACCAGGGATGGATGACTTCCCAAAGAATACTATTATGCACTTCTTGCCACTTAGTTTTAGTCCATGACTCTGACACCAGCTGTTTGTCTTTGTCAGCCCATCCTGGAGAACATTTGTGTCAGTGAGAAATTCAATGACAGCTCCTAATTTGCAATCATCTGCAAATGTAGTCAGCCAGAGACCACTGATATTGGCATTGACTTCTGAAAAGTAAATGCTATAAAGGAGTGGTTCAAGTACTGATTCCTGAGGGACTCCACTTGTGACTGGCCTCTTTGTAGAGGTGGACTCCCCAGTTCTAACTTTCTGGGTCCTGTTTGTGAGCCAGTTGGCTATCCACTGGGTGACATATGGGTTTGTACCAAACCTCCTGAGTTTGTCAACAATGCCCAAGTGGAGTATTGTGTCAAATGCCTTGGCCAGTTCAAGGTAGGCAGTGTGCATGATTTTGCCCTCATCCATTGCTTTGGTGACCTTCTCAAAGAAGTCCATCAGGCTGAGCAGGCATGATCTGCCCTTGACGAAGCCAAAGTGGGTTGGGTCCAGTGTTGGGAGGTTTACTATATATCTGTTGATTTACTATATCTCTGTTGATCATCTCCATGATAATTCTTTCCATGACTTTAGATATAAGACTAGTGAGAGTTATGGATCTGTAGTTTCCAGGGTCTGTAGATGGCCCACCTTTGTGCAGAGGAATGACTGTTGCCTTTCTCCATTCATGAGGCCCAAAGCCTGTTTGAAGCCTACAGTTAAACAGTAATTCCAGAGGCCCTGATAGGTCATATTTCATGCTATTTAGAAGCCATTTTTTACTTCTTCTATCCATTCAGCATCTTTGTTGTGTACCACAGAGTCTTCATAGATAGTTTTCCAAGATATGTCTAATTCTTCTTTTTTGGTGGTATTTCTATTCCTTTTGCCTTGTTTCCCAATTCTCTATAAAACGTTTTTGGGTTTTCAATGAATTGCTTATTTTATACTTTTCCTGCAAATTTTCTACAGTTTTCTGTCTGCACTGATATCTATATTTTATTTTTTCTCTATATATAGCATTCCTATTTTTTATAATATTTTTTATATTGCTCTGCATGTGGAGGTCATACACACAGATTACAGGAAATGATAACATTTTTCTATCCAAAAACCTTCACTCTATAGAAAAAAAACAGCATGTTTCCAAAAGAGACTGTAGAAAAAAAAGGTAAGGGGCAGGAGGAAAGGAAGAAATCAAAATTGAATGTGGAAGGATTGAAGAACATTACTGTAAGAAAAAGGAGGAGAAAGATATACATTGACAACATGGCTGGAGCTGTGAATGTACAAAGCTGGATGAGAACTGTATGCTTGCAAAAGTAATACTCATTGAAAACAGTTGGATTAATAAGATTAATGGTGGTGAAGATCATTCTTTTGTAACAAGTGATACAGCAGATATTACAGAATTAGCAGCTAAAGATTCTTCAGATGTAGTCAGAAAAAGAGGAACTGATACTTATTTTTGCAGAGAAGATAATGAACATCAAATTGTATTACACTTGCCAGGAAGTAATGAGGTATGGATCTGTTTTTATTCATGTCAGTACAAATGATCACATTTGCAAGGACTCTCTGACTGCTAGTAGGGTACTTATAGCCTTCTTAGACAGTATAGCCTGAACTGGTGCTAGGACGTATTTTTCACAAATCACATATAGAAAGGAGAGTCAGGTCACCATGAATTAAATGTTTTGGGTAAACACCTACATGAAAAAATATCCCGCTTTAAAAAATGGAAATGTGTAGTACATCTAAGACTAATTTTGGACACACATGTGCTCATACAGAATGTCATATATTTGTTAAGATCAGGGAAGAGAATTTCTGCAGCTATTTTGCGATATTTGACAAACACAAGGCAGGTTTTTGCTAAGACTAAAATTTGACAATTCACAGATGGCAACATTTTATACATCTCTGATAGTTGTCAATGCTAGGGGCATTAATAATAAAGTTTTATTACTGGAAAATTTGCTACTTTCCCCACAAGACTGATGTTTTTACTGTTTGTGAAACATGCTTAAAGAACAATGACTGGAAATCAGTTCTGTCAGGGTATAAATCTTTTTACTGTAACAGACATTCTAACAAAAAAGCAAGTGGAGGTATTATAATAGGGATTAAAGATCGTCGTAAGACCTGTGATTATTACATGTTCAATGACAACACCAATACTATAGCTTGTGTAACTGTGACAATAAAGACAACCCTGGAACATATAACAATTTCTGGAGTGTATAGACCACCAAAGTCAATTGTTTATGGCCTGGAGAAATTCATACATTTCTTGAAGGAAATACAGGAGGGAAGAATAATAGTGGCTGGTAACTTAAATTTACCAGAAGCAGACTGGAATAATATTGATACATTAGTAAGGAAATTATTCACAACATATGCTCGTGAACAGCAGTTGCTTCAGATTGTAAAAAAAAAAAAAAATACCTGGGAAGGGAACATACTAGACATTGTTTGTGTTCCTAAAGAAATTACTATTACTTCATGTCAAGTTTTCTACCATTGATATGCAGTGATCTTGGGGTTATAAAGGTACATTTGTTGCTAGATAATTCTGCCAAACTGAAATCTAAACTAATGCACAGAAAAAGAAGTTATGTACTCACCATAACATTCCATGTTTGTAGTCCATCTCGCCCTTCATTCTTACATATGGGTTCGGAGCTGATCCTCGGCTCCAACTTGGCTGATTACAAAGCTCAAAGTCTCTCAGTTGGTTGGTGGCAAGGTAGGTACCCCATAGTACACTAGTAAGAATCCCCAGATCTTGTTTGCTGCTATCTAAAAAGTGATAGAAGGTATTTCCACAAGGAACAACAAAGATGAAAGTCTCCACCCTACAGAAGATAAATACTATCTTGTCTTCAGATCCTCCAAGGATACATGGACGAGGGAAGGTTGGTGGGTTCGTAAGAATGATGGACTACAAACATGGAACGTTATGGTGAGTACATAACTTCTTTATTTTCTATAGTCCTATCTCGCCTTCATTCTTACATATGGGACAGCGTCCCTAGCACCTTTTTCTCTAATGGCTCACGGGAATATACTCCTAAGAACCATGGAACCAAAGGAGGCTCTACCCCGTGAGGCCAAATCCAATTTGTAATGAGTAATAAAGGTATGAGGAGTATCCCAAGTTGCTGCTGCACATATACTGTCAATTGGGACTCTGGCTTGAAAAGCAGCAGATGTCGATACAGATCTGGTAGAATGAGCCTTAATTTTAAAAGGGAGTTCCTTGCCATTGGAAGAGTAAATACACGAAATTCAATATGATAATGTAATCTTAGACACTGGCATACCTTTTCTTGTCTCATAAAAATATACAAACAATTGGTCTGATCTTCTAAGCTCCTTGGTTCTATGTAGATAGAACCATAACTGTCTGTGAACATCAAGTTGATGAAACTTATATTCTGCACTGTTTGAATGATTAGGAAAGAAGACTGGCAGTTCGATAGTTTGATTCAAATTAGATTGAAAGCAAACCTTGGGGGTGAAGGACGGATTTGTACGAAGGGAAACTCTGTCTCTACGAAAGATCAAGTAAGGAAGTCTGACTGACAGTGCTTGTAACTCTGACACTCTTCTGACAGATGTAACAGCTACTAGAAAAATGGTCTTTCATGAAAGGAACTTCAATTCACAAGTATGTGCAGGTTCAAAGGGTGGGGAAGTAAGTTTGTACAGAATGAAATTTAGATCCCAAGGAGATATAGGTTCCTGAAAGGGAGGTCTCTGCAAAGTAGTGCCTTTTAGGAAAGATTTACACAATCTGTGAGCCATCAGATTAGGTTCATGTTGTCCCAAATGAAAATTGGAGATTGCTGCCAATTGAACTTTGATTGTAGCAGGAGCTGATCCTTGATGAAAAAGTTCAGTTAGGAATTCTAACACCAAAGGAATGGAGGCTGTATAAGGATCTATGTTTTTTTTTTGCCCAGATAGAAAATCTTTTCCATTTGTTAGCGTATCATTTTCTTGTAGAAGGCTTGTGGGAAGATGTGAGGATATGAGTAACTGCAGGTGAGAAATCATGAAGCCTGACTAGGTATGGAAGTGGAGCAGCCACGCTGTCAAGTTTAGGGTGTGGAGGCAGGGGTGGAAGGTGCCTGGCATGTGTGTCAGAAGGTCTGGTACTGGGTCCAGAGCCCATGGATCGTCCAGAAGGTGAGGCCTGAGAAAGGGGAACCAAATCTGATGAGGCCAGTAAGGAGTGGTAAGAATCATTCTGCTTCCCAAGGTCTTTGCTTTCTGGTTCACTTTCGATATCAGCAGAAAGGGAGGGAATGCATAAAGAAGTCCCGGGGGCCAGTTGTGAACAAGTGCATCTCTCAGTGTCTCCCCCGGGGGGGGGATAAGGGAGAACTAGCTGCTGCATTTGGCATTGATTGGACTGGCAAACAGATCACAGCAAGGCTGTCCCCATTTGCGGTAAATCTGTTCCGCGACTTTCTGATTCAGAGACCATTCATGAGGCATCAAGATTGCTTTGCTGAGCTTGTCGGCTATCACATTGGTTGTCTCCTGGATATGCGCTGCAACTAGAAAGCGTTGGGAAGATATTGCCCACTGCCAAACACGAAGAGCCTCTCAACATCGGGGGTAGGATCTAGTTCCTCCTTGTTTGTTTATATACCATACTACTAACATATCGTCTGATTGGATTGCTATCGTCCCTAGAGGAAGAAAGTCGTGAAGTGCTTGCAGTGCTAGTAGCACTGCTGTCATCTCTAGGACACTGATATGCAAGTGAGCCTCTTGATCTTGCCATGTGCCTTGGACAGTCCTGCCTAGATAATGCCCCCCCCATCTAGGAGGCATCCGTGGTCACAGTAGCAATGGGTTGGCGAGGAATGAAAGGTGTTCCTATCGTTAGTTGATCAGTCTGAATCCACCAACGAAGGTCCTTTTTGCAAGATTCTGTTATCAAAATAGGATGAGACAGAGGCAGATGTTGAAGAGACCACTGGGAAAAGAGTAGCCACTGAAAGATTCTCATATGTAGTCTGGCTAGTGGAACTAGAGTTGTAGTAGAGGCCATGGTTCCTAAAAGTTTGAGCACTGTCTTGGCTTTGACTCTGTGTTGAGAAAGTAGACTGCATATCTGTTGTCTCAGATTTTGTATTCTGTCTGCAGGAAGACGAGCCACCATGGCGACCGTGTCTATTTCTGCACCTATAAAAGTCACATATTGAGAGGGCAACAAGGCAGACTTTTCCCAATTTATCATAATCCCTAGCTGAGTGCAGAGCTGGATTGTTGAATCCCTGGCTTGTAGAAGTAGTTGCCTGGTAGTGGCAGTCAGGAGCCAGTCGTCCAGGTACAGAAATACTTGGAATCCAAGATGTCTCAAGTGAGCTGTCACTACTGCCATGCATTTGGTGAATACCCTGGGGGCTGTGGTGAGACCAAAGGGCAGAACAAGAAATTGGTAATGACTGGCTCCCAGCTGGAAGCGCAAATGACTCCTTGATGCTCTGTCCATTTTTATGTGGTAGTACGCATTTTGGAGGTCTATGGAGCACATCCAATTGTCTTTCCCTAACAGAGAGAGTATAGACTGCAGTGTTACCATTCGGAACGTGGACTTCTTCACTGATTCATTTAATTTGTTGAGATCCAAAATGGGCCTCCAGTCCCTTGTTCATTTTGGCACTAAAAAGAATCTGGAGTAAGTTTCGAATCCTATCTGGTCTGCGGGGACAGTTTGGATGACTCTCTATTGAAGCAACTTTTGAACTTCTATAGTTGCTTGATCCTTGTGATTGGGTGGAACATCTGAGATTTTCTTGGTGATATGAGGTGGAAAAGAGAAGGTTACGGAGTATCCTCTGGAAATTATTCTTTGTACCCACTTGTCTTGGGTGATGTGCCAGGCTTCTGGATACAAAGAAAAGCGACCCCCAACTTACTCCAGAGAAGCGCAGTTGGGCCCCACTTCAGGAGTGCTGATAGGGATGTCTACGAAAGGAATCGCGGCCACCCTGGTTTTGCGGACCACCCCCTGCCTCTACGGCGATGTCTACCAGTACTTCCTCCTCCTCTGCCTCTGAAGAAGGAATCACCCTGTGCGTCCGGAAAAAATCCCTGAGATTTCTTGAACCACATTTTCCAACCTCTCTGACCCTTAGAGTATGGTCTAGAAGGGATGGAAAAATGTACTCCCATGGCAGAGAGAGTTTTTCCTTCCTACTCGCACCTGGTGAGTGTATCTTTTACCTTTGGCCCGAACAGAGAGGAATCGTCAAATTTGGTAAAAGTAGATTTGAAGGGCTCCACAAAGTTACATAACTGCATCCAAGAGTGTCCCCTAAGGGAAACTCCTGAACCCGCTGCCCTACTCGGTCCATCTGCTGCATAAGATATCAGCCTCATGGAGGAGTTAACAATAGAGTTTAAGGTGGACAACTGAGCAGTAACCTTCTCAGGGACTCCTTCAGCTAATGTGCCTTGGAGAGTATCTCCTAGCTCCTTTAGGAGATCTCTCTGAAGCCTAGTAAAATGGATGAGGTAATTCAGCGATCTGAGTGTAAATGCCATTGAAGAGAAGATACACTTACCATATTTATCTAATGTTCGAGACTCCTTGTGCGGTGGATGGACAGATGAAGAAGTCTCTGCTAGTTCCTTCTTTGTGGCTGCCGCCACCACCATGGCATCTACAGGCACACCTTTAGTGAAAAAGTCTTTCTCTTTGGGGGCTGAGAGAAATTTGTTGGGCCTTCCAGGGACTGGTTTCACGGTATCAGGAGTTTCCCCACACCTTTTGACTAACTAGGTCCAAGAGCTCATCGAAAGATGGAGACACCCAAGAGGCTGAAGGTTGAGACCCAAAAGCCTTCAGGTTCACTGACTCCTCATCAGAAGGGGTGCTGCCTCTCTGTTTCAGGATCTCTAGGATATCTACAAAGGAGATATCATCAGAGGATGACCTAGGGGACCCTTCTGACTCCTCAAGGCCAGTGTCAGAGGTGATGGACTCATCATGGGAGTCTGCATGCTTCCTCTTGCAAGTTCTCTTCCGAGGGGGCTCCTCAGAAGTGTATTCTGGGAGGTCTCAGAAGACTAGGGGTCACCCAACAAGGGCTCCTGAGGTTGCAGGTCTCTGCTGCCAAGAGAAAGAGAGAGAGGGAGAGAGAGACGGTGTTGAGACAGAGGTCGGAGCTTGAGGGAGAAGAGCATCAGTACCCTTGTGCAAAGCTAAAGACCTAGACAGCACGCTCATCATCTCGAATGCAGATCTCGCTGGCTCCGAGGACAGTCCTGGTTCCGAGGAAGCAGAAGTAGCCCTTGGCTCCAAAGCGATCTGCTCCGAGACAAATATAAGATCCGAGCTCAGCCTAGTCAATGCACTGAGAGGTAGGCTCGGAACCGAAGAAGTCCAGGTCCAAGCGTCCCTGTCGGGGCTGACTGGTGATCTTCGACTCCTAGACACCAAGGACGGTGCTGAAGGTGTCGGAGTGGAACTCGGCTCTGAGACAGACACGAGAGGTGCTGGAACCAAGGATTCCACAACAAGTGGCACCGATAGCTCTTGCTCCGAAGAAACAACATGGCTCGGAGAAGGAACAGCAACAGAGAGTATGGCCTTAGATGGCTCCGGAACTGATTGGGTCGGAGCCGGCAAAAAATTAGCTAGCGCCGATGACTTCAACAGTCTAAGCACTACTCTCTCTACATCCTCTTCAGAAAGACTCTTGGAGGATCTGGAAGATAAGGTAGGTAACCTAGATCTCTGAAAATGGGAGATCTGAGAGTTGGGGAGACCGGCAATAAATCTCTAGACCGGCTCCGAAGTAAATGTTCAGTATTTGGCTCCGAAAAAATTGGGGCCAACACTGGAGTGTCAATATCGATAACCTCGACTGGCTCCGAGGACAGTGGAGCCGAAGAGGTAGAAGGTTTGTCCAATTTTGAGATTTTCTAAGGAGGTCCAGATAAAATAGTCGGTGTATGAGAATGTCTCTTGGCCGACTTGACCTTGTCTTTTTTTTGACGAAGAAGACTGGAATGTGAAGATGAAGATCTCGCTAAATCCTCCTCAAAGGAAGGCTTAAGGAGACCTTTCAGGATCAATTTGTTCTTCCTTTCCTGGAGAACTCGAGAACTGAAGGAGTGACAGAAAGAACATGTTTCTTGAAGATGTATGGCACCAAGACAGTAAACAAAATTACTATGTCAGTCAGTTACTGACATTTTTTGAGAGGATTTGAGACACTTTTTAAAACCCGAAAGTTTATGTTTCTTAGACTCCTTAGACATGTTTACACTAACACAAACACAAGGGAAAAGCAGAAAGAGAGGACAAGGTCCTCTAACTAAAACAGGCCTAGCCTTGCAAAAATCACTGTACACAAGGAAAAAACAACAGAGGACTAGGTCCTCTAACTTAAACGGGCCTAGCTCTGCTCAAGAACAACTCACAAAGATGAGCAAAAAACAGAGGACTAGGTCCTCTAACTTAAATGTACCTAGCCCTGCTGAGGAAACAACACCAGAAAAGGTTACTAGAGGACTAGGTCTTCTAACTTAAACGGACCTAGCCGTAAACAGAGAAGAAGCTACCAAAAACTGCAAAAATTCAACACCACGCTAACTACTAGCTGATAAGAATTAATAAAAGACACTGCACACAGCTATCAATTATAGTACTTTTCTAGTGAAAAATACAATATTAGAATAGGTCCTAACCCAAACACGGACCTGCGCTAAGATATGTAAATATAGCAAAAACTAGCACACAAGGGATACCACTCAGGGAACAAAAAGGGCCTGTGGAACAACGGCCAATAAGTTTTCAGTAAAAACTTCACAAATTTTGAAAAACACACTATTTTCTATCTATAATAACTACAACTAAGCTATATAAACTAAGCTAATTCTATTATGACAAAACTATTACTATGAAGAATAATAATGAAGAAAAATTCAACTTAGCCACGGCCAAGAAAGAGAGCACTTCTGAACTCGTAGACACTGCAAACGAGATCTGGAGATTCCTACTCGTGCACTATGGGATACCTACCTTGCCACGAGCCAACTGAGAGACTTTGAGCTTTGTAATCGGCTGAGTCGGAGCTGAGGATCGGCTCTGAACCCATATGTAAGAATGAAGGCAAGATAGGACTACAGAACATGATTAATTACAGATTACATGGAATCAAAACAGTCACTGTGAAACTAATTGGAGAGATGCATTCAGTGGAAAAACTGCAGAAGGAATGTGTAAAGCAAAGAGAAATTGTTTGAGTGCAAAAAAAAAAAATCAAAAATATTTTTAACATAAGGATCTAGGCATACAATGTGAGGGAATATACTTCCATAAGAACAAGATACCTGATTATAGTGAGAGACAAAAAAATATAAGAAATGGAAAACAGGTCAAACTACAACTTTGAAAAGTGAAATAAACAAGCTGGACAAATAAAGTAAGCATTGGGTAAAACAAGATCAAGAAAAAAATGAAGAAAACTGATATGAAGATATTGAGCATGATAGGAAACCATTATAGATACATAAGAAGTGGAAGGAATAAAGACATACAAATTGATAAACTGTCTGCAGGTTCTAAAACTTATTCTCAGACACAACAGATTATAGATATATTTACAAAATCTTATGCAAAACAGTCTGGCTTTTCACACAGGGGGTGATGAGTTGTTCTAGTGATATTCAGGTAACCTCAGATACTGGAATCAATCTAGATTATATTGAAAAAGGACTATGCAAACTGGATCCAAACAAAGCACCAGGAGGAGACAGAATAAGAAATAATGACCTGAGAACACTTCAGCAAGAACTTATAGTACCATTATATCTACTATTTACTATGTCATATACATATGGAGAGATTCCTCAAGATTGAAGACATGTACTTATTAAACCTATATTTAAGAGAAAGGGGAGGAGAACAAACCCAGAGTCATAAAGACCCTTAAGTCTACTTTCACCTTGTGGAAAAATAATGGAGAAAGTAATATTGAATAAGCTATTGTCAGAAGTGGAAAGGTTGGAACTTGAAACCATATATCAGCATGTATATATTGAAAATAAATCTGTAACATAATGTTCTATAACAATATAACAACAGCTATGAATGAAAAATTGTGCTGTGATGTAATTTAACTTCAGCATTTGACAGGGTCATACACAAAACACTGATCAATAAATTACAACTAGGTATTGATTTACTCTTGATAAGACGGATAGCTGCATGGCTTACAAATAGGGCATGGCAAGTATTATACAGCAACTGGATAGGTGAAATTCTTGGTTACAGTCAGGGTAACCAACAGGGCTCTGTCCTAGGACCATACTTGCTTAGATTGTATCTTTCAGACCTATTTTTTTCATCTGAGGTACTGTACAGTTTGTATGCAGACAATCTGACATTGGGTAAGCTGATTACACATGTCACAGATAGGGCATGTCTGCAAAAGAACTTGACTAAATTGATCATTTAATGCAGAAGAACAGTATGCTGATAAATACATCACAAACTAAGCAGATGAGATTTGGGGGACATAAACTGAAATGTAAACATTTAATACAGCACACAGTGATTGAAAATGTAGATTTGTTTTAGGACCCGGGTATATGGGTAGATCCAGCTTTTGAGGTTTTCTAACCATATCCACCAATTGGTTAATGATAGTTGTAGAATTATAGGTTGTATAAAATATTTATAAAGTTTAGATAATCAAAAATGATGAAGTAATTGTTTGTTAATTACATTAGACACATACTAAAGTATGAATAACAATATGGAAACATTATAACAAAACAAGTATAAGTAAACTGGAAAGAGTACAGTGGAAGTATAGCAATGGCATCCAGGGATGTGAAAATTTAAGTTTATTTATTTACTTACTTATTTGACATTTGTTAACTGGGATAGTCCATCTGAGCAAAAACCCTTTTTCAGTGACGCCCGGGGAGAAAAGCTCCACAGTACAAGTAAGCAAGAACAATTTACAAAATTGAAGTTGAATACAGTGAAAAAATATACAATAAAAGAGTTAAGCTCCACAGTACAATATAGTAAGAGGCATTATAACTTTGAAGAAAAAACATAGCAAACATTTGAATGACTTTACATTATACATTAGGTAATCTTCACAGGGTAATTGTACAATACAGAGCAGTTATTAAGTGATTTATGGTAGTAGGGAAGGGAGGATTAGAGAGGATAGTAATAGAGAAAGGGGTGGGTTCATGTGGGATGATTACAGAGGCAAATCTATGTGCTATTAAGGTACTTTTTGAGAGTTTTCTTGAATTATTGGATGTGGGAAAAGTTTTTAAGGGTCATAGGGAGCTTGTTCCATACAAGAGCAGGGACGTAACTGTAGAGATTATCTCCAACAGATTTTTTAGGTTTGTGACTTTGTAAGAGACATTGGTCAGAGCTTCTGATGGATCAAGGAGGCTTATAGAGAGAGACAAGTGAGGAAATGCTAGGGCAAGAAGAGGGCTTATTTAAAATAGTATGGATAATGAGAAGTTGAGTAAATAAGACTTGGTTAAGAAACTCTAGCCAGGTGAGTGTCTGGAGAGTGTGACAGTGGTGTGAACTTGAGGGCAGACTGGCTGCAAATTTAGCAACTTTGTTGTAGGTGGTTTCAAGTTTGGAAAGTAGTGAGGACTGTAAGTTGTTTAAAATTTGATAGCTGTAAAATAGGTTGGGGAGAAGATAAGATTGGGCTAGTGAGATCCTGGAGTTGGGTGTGAGGAACCTTTTGTTTCTATAGAGTAAACAAAGCTTTTGGTGGTGAGTTTTTATGAAAGACTAAAATATCTGAACTTGTACAGTGTCTCTTATAGATATTTAAGAAGAGATGTTATTTAGATATATGGGGCATTTAAAGACAACTATCTCTGGGAATATTTGGAGTTATCAAAAACTAGTAGAGAATCATCAGACAACCTAGGTAGAACATTCTAAAGGAATGAGAAGTGTACTAATTGGTTCTCTGAGAGAGCAGCTGATGCATGGAACAGACTACCAAACTACATTAAAGCAAGTACTAGTTTAGATATTTTTAGAACAGCCTAGACACTTATTATGAGAACAACTGTTTTGGTATATTGACGGGCTAGAAGGCCAATAATGCCCACACTTGAAATATTTGTATGAATGTATGTATGTATGTATGTATGTATGTATATCTGATGTTATTATCTATTGTTACCCCCAGCAGCTTTGTATGGGGCACTACCTCAACTGGAATATTATCAAGGCATATGATTTCAAAGTTATGTTTCATGTATGTAAGTGATTTGAGGAAAAATAAAAGGAGTCTGTGTTTTTTGGATTAAGAAGAGTTGATTGTTCCAAAGCCGATTTTCAATAGAGTTAATGGCATGTTGTGTAGTCTTTTCTAAGTTTTCTAGATTGTCTGACAGGCAGATAAAGATGAAATCATCTGCATACTGTACAAGGGATACATGTTGTACAGAAGTATGAAGATTGTTCATAAAGACATTAAACAGAAGACGAGCAAGGACCCCTCAAATGATGGGTAAATAAGGGGAAAGGGAAGAATTCCATCTGACCACCTGGTAGCATTCTGACAAGTTATTATTAAACCACTAAAGAGTAGGTTCTGAGATACCCATTGTGGACAGTTGTAGTATGAGTTTTTTTTTATTTATGAGACACAGTGTTAAAAGCTTTTGATACATCTAGGAATAATGATGATATATATGAGTTTACCTCTATCCCTGACTTTATTTATGTTATCTGTAAAAGTTAGGAGGGCAATTGTAGCACTATAGGCTGGTCTAAAACTATGTTGAATATTACTTAATAATTGTTCCTTTAAGAGATGTTGGAGTAGCTGCTTATGAGCACATTTTTTCCAATATTTTTGAGAGGGGGCTAAGATGGCAACAGAAGTGAAATTAGATATCTCAGTATAAGTGCCACCCTTGTGCAAAGGGATTATATGGAATTTTTTCCAGATGGCAGGAAAGGATCCCTGTATTGGCCTCTTTATAAAGATGGAGACTTGATATGCAATGGCATTAGCAGCAGTTTTGAGGTATTCCACAGGAAGATTATCTGCAGAGTTTAAGTTTGGATAACACATTTTTATGAAGGATGTAGTAACTGGTTTTAGTGTGAGGATAAGGTAATTAGTAGATGAGGTAGAGTTGAGTCAGGGGAGTCAGGCAAGGAATCTTAGTTGAGTTCCACTGTGCTGTCAGTGAAGGACGAGTTAAACTTGTTGGCTGTTTCTAAGGGGAGTTATTGGGACACGAGTTAAAGGCACCGTTAGTTCGTGGGTATAAAATTTGTTTAATGGACAACCAGAATTTCTTTGTGTTATAATTATGGTTGTTTTGTAAATCAGAATAGTATTGTTTATTGTCAAAGTTGCTTTTTTGGTAAGGTTATGTAGTTCTTTAAAGTGCTACATGTTTTGTGGTGTTTTAAGTTTCTACCATTCTTTCCATGCCTTGTCTGTTTGCATAAGGCTTCTACTCTGATTAGTAAGCCAAGGAGCAAAGTTAGATTTTACTCTCTTTCTATATAGTATTGGAAGGCTGTTTAGGATGCTTAAAAAAGTTGAACTGAATATTTCTTCTGCCTCATCTAGTCGCAAGTCTTTCAGAATAGTCTGAGAGGAGCAAAAAATGATTCAGTCAAACTTTGAGTGACTAGGTATATTTTTGTATACTTGTTGCTTGGCATAGTAAGTAATATGTCAGATAGCATATGTAGGATGGTGCTAAGGGATTCAGGAAGTGTTCCTCATGTTGTATAGTTGAAAAGATCAGAGACATGAATTCAGTCAAGGTACATCCATTTGTAGGTGTAGGTGTGTGTGTGTGGGTGTGGATGTGGTGTGCTTGTTGCAGCATGTAAAACACATTGTCCCTTAAAATCATTTTGCATTAGGCTTAGCAGTATCTACTATTTCTAAAGCTTAGAGGTGACAGAGCTCCTAAAGAATCCATTTAAGGTCTTGAGGGTCTACACAGATTCTAACTTTGACTTGATTTTCAACTACCATGCTATCAACTCACTCTGGAGGCTCTGTATGTTAGCATTCTACTTGTCCCATATGCATTAGCCCTCACTTGATTTCAGAACTATGGATAGTCTGCATGCTACAGTTTTAAAGTGGTTAACTGTTTTCAAATATCTCAGTCCATCAAATAGATTAGAATAGCCTGATAAGATATCAGATCTAGTTTCAATATATTCCAGTTGTCTTTCTCCATCATTAGTGATGCTCATAGATTAGACACACTTTTTAAAGTCTGTTTTTTTTCTAACTTCACACAATTTATCAGAATATCAGAAATTCTTTTTTTTTTATTTAGTTCAGAGTTTTTTCCTGTCTAATTCTTACTGCTTATATATTGGTTTTTGGCCTAGTCACTACATTTTGCTCATAATAAGAGTAGGCTGTATTTTCAGAACCACTGTCCTTTTAGTCATGCTCAGAAACACATGTATCACTACTCACAGCCAATATATGCTGGTCTGGTCTAACTAAGAGCTGCTGATTAATTTAATTTTGTTAATAGAGTTCAAGCTGATTTCAACTATAGACTGTATTCTGTCTCGTGAATGTTAAAAGAACACACACACTTTCAGTGAGCTTTCAATTTTAAACTAAATTCCTTAAGGTAGATTCAAACATTATATAATGCTTTGTTCCAATATCAAATTAAACACAGACTAAATTTTTAGGCTTCTGTCACGCTTTATGGCTTGCATCTGTTCTTTCATGTACAATATTCACAAGAATGGCCTGTCAGCACATCTACACAGTATTTACAAGTATCTGTCACACTTTATAGCTTTGTGGCTTGTAGTATCTGTTCTTTCATGTACAATATTCACAAGAATGGCCTGTCAGCACATCTACACAGTATTTACAAGTACTTCTGCCTTTACATTACTGTCTGTCTGTCTCCAGCATATTAATATTGAGCTTTGGTGACTTTTCTGTTAGCACACTCATATAATAATTACAAATTCTACATATCCTAGAAACTTGATTTTGCTCCTTATACTGCCTCTCTTCATACCTACAATCACAGCAAATATTCTGGGTGCTTGTTTGTTACTAGGCATCTTTGACAATAGTCCCTTTAGTGTTTATTTTTATCATCTTTAGTCTTTGCTTTTTCCTTTTTAAAGTTTTATCACCAATTTTATATGGTTCCATCCTATGAGTTAGTAATTTTAACTACACATTTGAGTCGTCATGCAGCATAGCTCTATGAGTGTCTACTTGTTGTGACACAAATGATACTTTCACAGAGCAATACCACATACAACTGCTCAAATTCACTTTATGGCTGCATGCAGTCACATAATCATCAATAGTTTCATAAGCTCTTTGGTTTCTGATAAAAAGAAAAACAAAAAGTCTTATGTAGGGTAGATTCTTCTCTGGCTTGTGTTATACCTTGAATTTATTTCTCAGAACTGTCAAACTGCTTCTTTCCTCCACACTTAGAGCTAAGGAATTAATTACCTTGACAACTTTCTTATCTTTCATAAAAAGTAATATGCCACAGTGGACTTCCTCTCTAGTCTGTCATTCATACAACTTTCAGTGAGATACAGCTCAAGCCTCTGGATCTAGGACTTCCAGTTTTCTGACTAACTCTTCTGCAAATTAAAAAATGTTGAAGGTTGAAAAACACCTTATTTAGGCAAAAATCAGAAACAACCCATCTAAAAACTGATGTTTAAGTTACAGACCCCACAGCAGGAGAAAGCAGTTGACTCACAGTGAGCCATTTTACTGCGACCAGCTGTGAGTTGAAAGTTCACACAAGTGAAGATACAGGGGAATGGGTGATGGACCAACTGAAGAGTGCAGTAGCAGCAATGTTGCAGGCATTGCACTGGGCTGTGGTGGTGAAACAGGTGATGTGTCACGTGACTCACCCTCACCTATGGTTATCATCTTTGGGTAGTGACAGAAAGGACAGCAGCTGGCACACAAGGTTAAGGCTGGGTTTGATTCCTTCATCCCTCAATGGCCTGTTGTATGCCCTTGAGCATGTCACTTAACCACGCATTGCGCCCAAGTCAGCCCTGAAAAAGAACTGTGGCCAGTGGGCCTTACTGACTAACAAATAGGTATTTGTTTATTTTGATACAAGTGGCTGAAATGAGGTTTCTTTCCATAATACCTGGATTCATAGTTAAGTACTGTGCTAGCTGCCCTAGTGGGCCATTTTAGGCCCAGTCAATTTCCCTTTTTGTGTCTGAATTAACCTATCCCATTTGGTTAGAGATTGGCCTTACCTATCCCATGGTTGACAATTATGTATTACCCCTAATGAGATAATTTGAGGGGACCTATACATGGGCTAAAATATTTAGGAGCTGCCTCTGACCATTAGTAGAACAGGGTATGGTTCTGGGACAAATTTTGTTTCCTTTCCGTAGACCTCTTAAATATGGATAGGGATAAATGTTGATTTATGTGGCTGGAGAGTTTGTTCCTGAGCAGCAGTATCCTTTGCAAGATATACCTGTCCTTTCAAACTGCTCTATTGATGTTGCAGAAGAGGATCCCTAGACTGAGTGCTTCTCATGCCATTTGACTTGCTGATGTGCAGTAAATCCATCAGTGTTGGGATGGAGGATGCCTTAAATGCCAGACACAGATCACCTCTTAGCAGTCTGTAGGATACTGAGTATAGTGAGAGGGCTTTGAGTCAGCCCATTAAGATATATTGTTTAGGCCTTGTATCCTTTTAGTAAGGTATCTCTATGGGTGTTCCAGCTGTTGCATGTGTCTGGACAGATACATGCCAAAAGGGGCATTATATTCAATGACTGTCCTAATAAGGGCCGAGTAACAGAAGACAATGACATCCTTATATCTAAACACAATCCCTTTGTTTATAAACTGTGTAATATAGAAAGTCTTTTTTACAACTGTTGCCACATGTTGGTCAAAAATTAGACCACTATCCACATAAGATACGAAATCCCATACAAATGGGTCAACTCTTAGTGGCGTATTTTCAATGTGGTAGTTCCCTGGGGTAGATGACTTTCTAAAGGATACAATAATGCATGTTTTAGCATTTCATTTCAGTCCATGATTTTAGTAACAGTTATTTAATTGTCTAGCTGAGAAGTTCAAAAGGCTTTTATTTAAACAAACTTTATAGACATATGCAGTAACAAGTTACATCACTTCACAAAGCAGAATCTGATTTTACATTTCCCATAAAAACTAATAATTTTATCCAATTTCTAAAAAGGTAAGTCATAATGTAATTACCTCAAGCATTTGTAATTTTGTGTGTGATGTTTTATTTATTTATTTATTTTACATTTGTTGACTGGAATAGTCTGACTGGATACATGTTCATTTTCAGCAGAAGCCCGGGGAGAAAAGCTCCAAATGTAGTTACATAAGCAATCTTAACAAAGTACAGATAAAACAAGAGTCATCATAACATAGTACAGATAAAACACATTTTACAGACTCAGTTGAGGAGTTACATTTATACAATCACACAAGCTCATAATCTGGCTTAATTAAAAACACAGTTGAGTTCCATTTACAAAACTAGTATTGTTACACTAGTAAGACTAGTGATTTAGTCAGGTCAGGTTTTAATGCAAATGTAATGTCTTTCCAGCACTGCTTTATCTATAACTTAATTTTCCCTCACTTTGCCACAAACACTGCTTGACAGCATCATAGCCAAATCGTTCACATTACATCCATACCTCTCAACTGTCCAGATTTTAGCAAAATGTCCAGATTTTTGCCTCAAATTTTTAGTCTGGTTCTCATAAAATTGTAATTTTCTGGCAAATCATTGACAAATCATTTAGGATTTAAGTCAGAAAATAATGCCAGATATTTGAGTTTCAGACTTCATAGCCTTCAGAAAATTCATGCTAATGTAAAACCTGTTATTCTATTAACTTTCTAAGATTGTAAAAGCAATATTTAAAATGTGTCCCTATTTTTGGGCCTTTGTCCCCCCATTATTTATGGCTTGGTCTAGATTTCTTGGTCTAAGAGGTTGAGAAGTATGATTACACCCCTTACCTTATTTTCCATATAATATTTTCCAGTATTACAAAAACATAATCTTTAGTACTGATCTGCCTTCCAGCCTTGAAAATATTAATTACTTTTACTCTGCAAAAAGATCTGCTGCATTATGTATTCCTGTTCACTGCTGCATCCTTCTACCTAACATTTCCTTTCCTTATATTTCATTTCACTTAACAGTTACTTTTGATCCTGTCTTAGGGAACTTCTTAACTGGTATTAGGCTATCCGTAATTAATGGACTCCACCTTTAGTTTGCTGCTGGAGATTCTAAGTGTTATTTGTTCTGGAAAGTTCTGCTTTGCTTTCCAAGGACATTATCTCTAGAACGTCCTACCAAAGTGGTTGAGGTTGACTCCAGAATTCAACAGTTTTAAGCGCACTCTTAAAATATACCATTTCACCCTAGGTTTTTATGGGTTAGGTAACTCAGCTATATATTGTAGGCATATTGTGTATTATTACCTATGGCTGTTTTAATAATTAATATGATTTATTTCTATGTTTGTAATAGTGCTTAGCTAATGTTGTTGTTGTTGTATCTTTCGGCTTATCCCGGTTAGGGGTCGCCACAGTGGAACTCCGGTCCGCTAATGTTTGGTAGTGGATTTTTACGTGCCGAATTACCAGCCCTGACGCACAACCTTCAACAAAGGCATGCCCATTCACGCACGCCTCCACACAGAAGACGCTCTGGCTGAGAATCGAATGCGACAACGTCTTGCTGGGAGGCGACAACGTTACCGCAGCACCACTACCGCGGGTAATAGTGCTTAGCTAATACAAACTTAATTTGAATATGAAAAAAAAAATCACTTGCCAGCTGACACACACACACATTATTTCATTTAATTTACTTTCCTAGCTTATTCTACTTCTTGTGTTAAGTAACATATTTTAAATATCTTATTCTTTCTTCAGAATATTTGTGCCTGCTAGCTCATTTATAAAAATACTGTTCTGCATATTTTACAACACATTACATTCCTTTAATCAAACCTTCTCAAGTATGAGTTGCCATATATTGCTTTTCCTAGAAAATTCACTCTTCTAACTCAGAGATGAGTGTTCACTGTATTCTCTATGCTATACCAATATTTTTTCACTATTTCTTTCAACATTCTACCGTCCTCCCCCAACTAAGTACTATTCATAAAACCCAAAGACCTAATAACGAAAATGCTGTAGGTCACATCATTTATAAGCCTCCCTCTTTCTAACTCATGTATATAGTGAATGTACCTAAGTGGCTTTAATCTAGACTTCAGACTGGCATAATAAATTCTTATTATTCTTACTTCCAATAATTTCAGCAACACAGATCCACTAAAGAGCTTCCCATCCTTAACACAAACGAGTTATCATATGTACCTTTTTTCAAGTGTCAGACTAAATTTGACTCATCACTACACCATTCCTATAGCACATTTTCTCTATTCTCCACATTATTTTATTCTACCTCCAAACTACTTCTCGGTACTTTAAAGCTATCTTATTGTACACTATCCCTTCTCTTTCAGCATCTTAAGCACTCTCTATACTTATCTGTACAGTTAAAGCTAAACAAACTTCTCTTGCAATATCACTTAAGTCCAGCATGTTTCTGCTTTGCACTGCAATAATGTTCTACTATTTCTACTAAATAATCCCCATTAGTATACACTGCTGAGAACTCTAACTCTTCTCTGTTCCCAATAAATTCTATCCTTACCACATAATGATACAAAACGGAAATAGCCAATTACTAAGAGGAGACCTCTGTTTTATTCCTTCATCTTCAGATACCTTACCCTAGAAATTAACTCTGCACTAGAACCTTTATACATCTCTTCAATCCTGGTTTAAACATATTACCTCCTGTATAACCTTTTCAGGTTTTTATTAAAGCTTAAAGCGCTGTATTTTTAAAAACTTTACCAGTAGTCATACCTAATATTATTCCCTTCCTGTTATGCTGTCCTTGCTTCCTTGATAATTAATAAATACCTGCTAATATGTTTATTCCATTATAAAGCCCAGTTTTTTTTTAGCCACAACATTTACACTACTTTATTTACTCACCATTGAATAACTTTGCACTAATAATTTACAATCATTTACCAACAAGTTGACTGACCTCCAGTTATCTAATTTGTCTTCATATTACCCTCCTTGTTCCAGCATAACTTCATGTTATTATACATTTTTTCTTATTTATCTTGTCTTTATACTATTTATTAAACACTTCCATCACATCTTCTAAACACCAGTCTTTAAAACTTTGTAATAAAAATATCTAACATCTTCCAGAACAGATTCTACTTTAATCTTTGCATTTACCTACTTTACTTGTTGTATACTAAATTTCTTGTTCAAAATATTCATTTACGTCAGCATTAATGGTGTGTTTCTCTACCATTTCTTCTTTTTCTCCTCCAAACTTTCTAATAATCAGTTTCCTCACACATTTTCTTTATGCTTTCAGTAAGTTTATCCAGTTTATTTGTTACTCTAACCATATACTATCTCATCCTTTTTAGTCTCCTGATTTCAAAAATATGCCACCTGTTCTTTTTATCTTTAACACTATATATTTTCATCCTATTCTACACCACAATATTTTCTTTCATAAAATTCAAACATCATTGTCTCTATTTCATTAATCTCTCTGTCTTCCCTTCTCCATTGCATCGTGATAATTACTAAATATTTATCCAGCCTTCTTTCTAATCACCTTATATTTTCATTTCCTTAACACATTAAATATAAGCTTTATATGTTTTCTACATGGCAACACCATTCTACACTGCAGTGAGAAAAATTATCATGGACTTGTGATTGTTTGATAACTAAAAAAGCATTTTCCTCTACTTAAACTAATTCAAAATCCACCTTAATAAAGTTAGATCTGTTTATTCATATCCTGTTTTCCTAGCAAACACCCTCACTGCTTTATGCACCCAAAATACGCTCCAGTTTTGTATTCCTAACCCCTTCCTACTTTCCCAAAAATATAATATACTTTAATACCATTTTGCATCTTTAGGTTATATCTTCACTCCAGAATTTGTATTAATTTTTTTCCCATTTGCCTGTATCTGCTGACTATCTGGTAGATTTCCATGATTGTACATATTCCCTAACTGAGCAAGTGCTGATTATGGTATACCCATCGTCCAAACAGCCATCAGGAATTTTTTGATGTTCATTTATCATCCATCCTGCATGCATGCATGTAAATTCTGAAGTATTCAGCATACAATGGACCTTAATGTGGCTGGGTCACCAGCTTCTATTAGAGATGCAACCCCTTACAAGGTCATACTTCCTCTTCAAACAAATATCTCCATGTGATCTGTGATCTCCAGAGAAGAATCTAGCAAGGAGTGTATACCCATGGCATGTGCATACCTCTTCCCCTCTATCAAGAGAGGTTAGCAGGTGTTGCCTCATCATTCCTCTGCCTCACCTCCACGTATTCTCCAGTATCTAAGCCATTAATTAAACCCAGATCATCTTGTCCATTTTCAGTGCTTTCACTCTCTCTATATGCCTTGGAGCTGGCCACTCCAAAGTTGTTAACCCAACCAATCTTCATACTACTGTTTTTCTTAAAATATCTTCTCTAACTCTACCCACTGGACATCAACTAGAAGAAATAGATATGAACTATACTTAAAAATATATGTATACTTCTTTACCATAATCAATGTGTATACATTGCAAATGTTAATAACCCTTCCTCCTGTTTTAACATCCACATATAATAACTCAGGTACAACATACTTAATACCTTTTAGAGCTGCAAGTTCATTTTTTTAAAGATGTTGTAGACTATTCCTAGCTTACAAAAGATCACATATCTCCTACTCCAAATACCTCTGATCCCTATAAGATTGCTCACTATATTTAACACCTTGTAAACCTGATATCTGTGTCTAAAGTATTAAATCATTCCTTTGTTGACAACCTTCTTTTCCCATCTTTCATACCATTGACATTTATAAGTAATTGTAATTTAGAATCTTAATGTAATCTGGAGCTTACCACTTTAAGACTCTGCTGAAAAGGGGCTATCCAGTCCATTTGGACCATTCCAGTCAAGAAAAAGCAAATAAATACATAAATAAAATAATTCATTACTATATTTCATCTCCTATGCCTTTTTATATTCAATGGAGTTAATTTTGAACACCTGCCTATATATAACTCCTTTTCCTTTTAATCATCTCACTCTGACATTTTACCCTGTGGAACAGCTCACTGTATTGTATCACTGCACACTAAAGAATAGGTCTGACTTGTATATTCACTGCAAAACGAAACACACAGAATCAGCTGTGAAAGTATCATATCAGCTATTCTGAATTCACTGAGAAGAAGTATTTAATTATTACACACAGGAATAACTGAAACATAAATGCAAAAATGACCATACATAACTTCAGCTTCTATGCAAAATCTAAGATATACGTGAACGTCTATGACTTTTAATATTAATTATTCGCTTTAAGCTAAAAAAAACAACACTATACTTTAATAACTGTTTGTAAATAGAACCAGTTCTGGAAATGTGTCAGCAGCTGAACAAAAATGAGTTAGCCAAGAAGATGCAGACGTTAACCTTGGTCAAAGAAGTACTGTTATTACTTAAAGCTGTGCTTTTTCCCAAATTAAACGAATTTCATAGAGAACACGTTCTGTGTGTCCCCAAAATGAAAGTCTTCACATGCCCTACTTAAGCATGGAAGCAACACAGTTTAAAAATGTATAAAGTGATATAGCAACAGTAATATGCATCTATATATATATATATATATATATATATATATATATATATATATATAATATATCAATAGATTAGTAAACCTTCATACCTGTAAAGCTCTTTCCAGTGGTGAGAATCAAACCCTGCACCTTTTGGTTGAAAGGCATACATCTTAGCCACTGTACCATTTGGCCTTCCAAGCAGGATAAGACAAGGCAGCCAATCATGGCACACCAGAACTCAAAAGGAAATTTCCAGCCCTGAGTAGGTGAGCAATTCACAGTGCACTTCTCTACAAATGCTCTGAAACACAATTAAGGTAACAGACGTAACAGTCCATGTGCAATAGTGACAAGGACTGTTCAAAATTAACTATATATTGATAAAGATTTTATAGGTATGATTAAAATGTACTCGGTTATTGATTAGATGTATTGCAGCAGTGTTCAGCTGCAAATACTGCAGTTGACCTTTTGATACATTAAGACAAGAAACCTGTTGCTTTGAGTAAATATGTTTTCAACATTTGTTTTAATAACAAGTATTGATGTTTTGGCTAAACAAGTTTAATCAGTGTTGTGTCAAAGGCAATAATTAATGTTGCTTGTAACTATTTGTCTTTCTTTGAACTGTCCTTGTCACTATTGCACATGGACTGTTACGTCTGTTACCTTAATTGTGTTTCAGAGCATTTGTAGAGAAGTGCACTGTGAATTGCTCACCTACTCAGGACTGGAAATTTCCTTTTGAGCTCTGGTGTGCCATGATTGGCTGCCTTGTCTTATCCTGCTTACATCCTTGTCATACATTGCTAACAGCCATCTGAACATCTAGGTAAAGCTACTTGTTCAACTCTTTCCACAACATCCAGTGTCAGACTCACAGATTTAGAGCTAAGACCCAATCAGCATCTGACTGACATCCAACAACTAAAGCCAACACCATTAACCCCCGTATATACCAGTACAAGTATTTCATATCCCACTTGTATTCCTCATAAAGCATGCAGTCTGAAGTATAACTTTAGTAATATTGCTACCATAGGAAAAAAGTAATAAATGCAATGCTAGATTTCGGATCACTACATACATGTTTGCTGCTTCTAAGGCAAGTTCTAAAAATGAAAAAGTACCAGTTGACGCTAGTGATATGTTTATTACTTCTGATATTAATGTGTTATTTAGTAGTATCAATCATGGAGATGGTCTGAATATGTTTACTTGGATTCAACAAAAAAATCTGCATTTTCTGCTGTGGTCAAAACTATCATTATGACTCCAGCACTATTTATTTTATGAATTTGAAGGAACTTATTACATGCAGAAATGGGATATGGCCATGGTTATTATCATTACCTCACTTATGCATAAAGGTACTTTGCATTTAAGGAACACCCTTTGTGGTCTGAATCTGATGCCATTTGCTAGATTAAATTCTTTGGCCAGTTTACAATTTCTCAAGTTGGAGTTAAGCAAGCAAAACATGTTTTGGAATTCTTAAAGAAGGCATATTTTCCTCTTAGTATTTTGAAACAGATAAGTGAAGAGCAACTGACTTTCTGGATATAAACATGGGGGCATTGATATTTTAAATAGTTGCATATACAGAAATTGAGTATAGTTAGCAAAATACTGCAATTTAAAAACAGCCAACCAATTTATTTGAGGGAAAATACTGATCAAGGTGAGCTTTTTAGAATAGGAGGAAATACCATGGAAAAAGATGTAATAAAATGAATCTACTTGCGTTAGTTTTGATAGTGGGCTATCCTCTGTATCTTTTAGAAAACTGAGGTTTTGTTTTAAAAGACAACATGCATGAAGACAGTAAGAAAAATACAACTGTATAAGCAAACTTACAAGACAGTAGATATTTGAACGATCACTGCTGCAGTAGCCTTAGCAATATGGGTTATATCCTGCTAAGGATATAACAGCTGGACAACTTGAAAGCTTCTATGCATGTTCTATGCACCCAAACCTTTAATCAGCTAGAGCTTAGCTGACTAAAAAGACAGGCTTGGGCACCAGTGTTGTGACAAGGACAATGCTAGAAAAGTATAAATAAGGGTCCTCACCCAGGCAAAATATATATATAAACAAAAATAAGGGGATTGGAGGGAGAGGCTAAAGCAGAAGTGATAGTTTGAACTTCTACTGTTATGGTTGTTAAGGTACTCAATAACTTTCACATGTCACAGTTCAGCAGAGAATAATAATCTCCTTCATTTCATATAGATAAATGTAAGTGGGAGGCCAGGAAATCAAGGTCCTGTCTCCTCAAACCACAGAATAATGGAATTATTATACTTTCTTTCATTAAAACATTACTGTAAGAAGCTTAAAGCAAAGACTGACCAATTAAAAATGAATACTACAGCACTGATTTTACTAACTAAAATCTCCTGTCTTCTTGTTTATGACTTTTCACATTAGGCATGAGTTCCAAATTCCATAATCAAGATTTCTACAGAGAACAAAACTTTTTAAATTTCTACCCTGTCATCTGTTACTAATATTAAGCAGGAAGTAAATCACCACATGCATACTGAAAATCATTCAGGAAATCACCTTGTTATAAAAGCATATTAAAAATGAAATACATGCACTTACATTTACATTTTCTGTACACCTCACCCTTCACATGGTAAATTTCCCTACATGTTGTTCATCAATAGGATCATTGCTGCGATAGCCTTACCTATATGGGTAGATTACCACACCTTACAATGACCAGGAGTAGAAAGGATGAGGGTCCAGGAGCAGCTGGACTATGGTGCTAGAAAAGCCAATCCTAGACCTGGAGAAGGAATCTAGTCTATAGTGCTTCATAAAAATGTGAACAGAGGATCATGTTGCTGCTCCTAGAAAACTTCTAAATCCCACCCCTTTCCAAAAAGCCACAGATGAAGCCAAACCTCTGGTTGAATGAGCATTGATCCTGCCTGGAATTGCCTTGGTATGGTGGGAATAGCAAATGATCACAGCATGAGGCAACCACTTGCAAATAGTCTATTTTGATACAGGTTGTCCTTTTTTTCTTTTACCTTCAGAAGAAATTAACAATGGATCATAGTTTCTGAAATATTTTGTTGTTAAGATAGCATTTAGCTATCTGTACACATCTCATTTTTAATATCTGGAAAGAAGACAGATAGTTGGCTGGCTCTGGCTTGGCATAATGTAAGCATAAGTGAAGGGTTAGTCTTCAAGAAAATCTTATCTTTGTGGAAAATGAGATAGGGCTGACCCACCATAAGAGCTTACAACTCAGATACTTTTCTTCCAAAAGTCAAAACAATGAGCAATACTGATTTCTTTGTGAAGTCAGCCTGATGAGTTGGTTTAAATGGAGCAAGAGCTAGTTATTCTAACACATAATTAAAATCCTAAGAACAGGCCACTTGTCTAGGAGGCTTGGTATGCAATACCCCTTTCAAAAACATTTTCACATGAGATTTCATTGAAAGAGGGGGCTCATGGGCAGACACACTGAAGGGGTGAACAAATGAATTGTGATGGCGAAGTAAAATAGGTCAGAGGATATTAACCCAAACAAATAATGTAAAAACAGAGAAACATTAACCCTGAATATGTGCTGGTTCCTTTCTTGGCACCAACCTGAAAATCTTTTCCATTTACTAATATATGACTTTCCTTACCTCCTTTAATATCTGTTGCATGTCCACAAAAGCAAGTACCTAAAAGGTATTAAGAATCTATTGTCCAGGCAGTTAGCTGTAGTTGTTTGGGGTCAGAATGAATCAAACAACCCTTGCCTTGTGTGAGTAGATACAGTCTGAGAGGAAGCTTGTGGTAATTGCCCCTGGCCATTTCCAAAAGTAGGGAGAATGACTGTCACCTGTGCCAGGAGGGAGGCACCACAATGATCTTTGGAAAGTCCTTCTGAATCATCAGAATGACCCTTGATATTAGAGGAAAAGTTGCAAAGTTATATGAACATTCCAGTCCAAGAAAAAGAAAAAGCATCTGTCTTCCAGTCCTTCTTGCACAGAGTCCTGAAGCAGACTTTTGCCAACTGATTGTTGTGAGTGGAAACAAAAAGATCTACTTGAGGTGTCTGCCACAACTGTATTAATTACTGGAAGGCCCTATTATTCAGTTTCTATTCATGGTGGACTGCTCAGTTTGTATAACACAATATTTTGCTCTGACTATATGTAAGCCACTTGAAGAGTGACATGCTGAAATGTTATATTCCAGGCTACCATGGCTAATCTGCACACATGGTATGATCTGGTATATTCCGTAAAAATTTGTAGAGGACCTGAAGACCATAGATGACTGAGACAGTTGAGAACATTTATAATTGAAACATCTCTTTATGTTTACATGTTTTGGTTTGTCTTTTCTGTTCTAAAGATCCTGCACTTTTATCCCCACAGACACAGCTCCTAAGCAAAGACTGAGGTGTCTGTTGTTACAGACTGTGCTAGAACTGGAAGGTAGAATGGGAGAACTGGGCTCTGATAAATTTTGTTACAGAATGCTAGAACTGGAAGGTAAAAATGGGAGACCTGTGTTCTGCTAAATTTAATCTCTCCACCCAAAATCTCCCTTTTCACAAAACCCAAAACTGGAATCTGGAATATCATGCCATGTTGATGTTGGCACCATAAGGATTTCAGTTACTATTAAATTTTATAAAATATATGACAATTAAACAATTAAGTTTAAAATAACAAATCACTGCTTGCACTTTACCTTCCTTCTTTTTAAGGCTGTTTTTTTAAGGGACAGCATTATTTATTCCTGGTGGACAGTCCAAATAATAAATAATTTATGTTTAATTGTCATATATTTTATTTGTATATAATGTTGTTTTAGAGTATGTAACATTTGTCTGAAGAAGGGTATCACCCGAAAGTGTTAACGTTTTGTGATAAATAGTATTGGCCAGTTTGGACTTTTTCTTGTTTGTTTGCTGACGTTTTCAGTATATTTCTGCGAGTAGAGTCCTTAAGGGAAGTAAAGAAGCTTTTGGTTTGGTTTTGTGCTTTGCATGTTTACAAGTGGAAGAGGTTTTATAGGTGGTGCTTAGCCAATAAAAGAGGTCCCGAAAGTGTTTAACCCCTCTGATTTTTAAATATTATTGTGAGATACATAAAGATGTTGTATCATATGCTTCTATCAGAATGTATCATCTGGGTATCTCAGCTTGTCTACTCATGGATCACCCTTTTTTATGGTCAAACAGTTTAGGAAAATAGTGTTGCATGTGAGACCTCTTCCAAAATTGCTCTACCCTGGAATTTCAACTTTGTTCTTGAAAAATTAACTTAACCTCCTTTTGAAACCGACTCTCAGGGTGAGTTATGGTTCACTACGTAGAAAGCTGTTTTACTCACTGTTCTTTCATCTGTAAGGCACGTCTCTGGGCAGAAAGTTCTCATGGTGGGCCAGCTCTATTTGATTTTTGACAAGGACAGGGTTGTGTTAAGTACTAATCAATCATTCATGGTTAAAGTTGTTTTGGAATTTACCTTGCATCAAGCCATCAATCTCCCATTGTTATATCAAGATCTAAAAAGCAAGGGAGAAAATATTCTAAATACCTTTGATGTACACAGACAGCTCAGGTGACACCTTGTTAGTACAAAGCCCTTTAGGAAGGCTGAACAGAGGTTTATTTCCTATAGAATGGCTAAGAGAAGTCAACCTGTCTCTAAACAAACTATTGCATAATAGTTGTCCTCTGCTGTTATTTTGTTTTCTGTTACTCGCAACATGGTAAATTGCTTCCAGCCAAGGTTAAGGCTCACTCAATTAGGGCCTTATCCACTTTGATGGCATAATGGAAAGACGTGGACTCAAAAGCATTTTAGAGGCAGCAACCTGGTCCGCTGTTCATACCTTTACAAAACTCTACAAGCTGGATTCTTTTCCAAGGCCCAAAGCAGGATTTGCTAGGACCATTCTCCAAGGGCTCCTGGATCCTTATCCTTCCTACTCTCTGGCCGAGTAAGCTTTGGCAACTATGAACATAGTACTGATGTGTAAGTCCTACTAATCTGTAACAGAAGAAATTTGAATTCCTTACTGCCTCAGTGGCTGCACCCACCCACCATTCATTAGATTGTGCATAACTGAGGTGGGTTTCAATCTCTTTGATTCAGGTTTTTATATGGTATTGTGATAGGCTGTGAATTTACTCATGCTTTATGATTCTGGCTTCAGCTACTTTCCCTTCCTTCTTTGTGAAAGCAAAAAAACCTGAACACTCATTTACTGTGACAGCTGAAGGCTTCCATCTCAGGATATGCTCAGCCAATCAGCTGTGACAGGAAGAGAGAAGGAGGGGAATCTGACCTTTTGAAAGCTGGTCAGTATTGGGTTACCTTGACAGATAAACCAAACTGTGACTGAGGCAGTGGTAATGATGGACATCTACTTATACAATACAACAATTATGTACTCAAAAGTGCACAGGACAATTTCTTTCTAGTACATCCTCCATTATAAACTGCAGCCTTCTCTACCTGGACCCACCTGAGTACTGATGATATCAAACCTCTAGAAACAACTGAAAGCTTCAAAAATGCACTTAAAGAGTGTCTCTTTACTGACTCTACCTGTAATTGCTATCACGACAATGGCTAGGTAACTTACCATCCCATATCTTGAATAACAGAATACATTCAAGAATCTTTTCTCAGCTTCTTAATGTGGCAACTTATACACACTTATTTCACATGTGCATAGCAGTTTAAGTATCAAATGTATGACTGTAGTGTATTTATGTATATGTATATATATATATATATATATATATGTATATATATATATATATATATATATATATATATATATATATATTCCCAATGTACTCTGACTAGATATTTTAATATTACACTATCTGCATTGAATCCTAACATTATATTCTAGGTTTGCTATGTACTAAGTGGCTATTAGGTGATCAATGACACCACCAAACTTTGTACAGAAGTATAGATGTCTTCTCCAGCAACTTTGCAGCACCTGAAACAACTGCTGTGGAACTCTTTTCTCAACATTAATGAAGCAATAATATCTTATACTGACCTATTTTGGTATCAACTTAAGCAGTCCCTACTATATGAGGTGGACAATCTGTTGATCGACTACAAACTGATTCAAAATTTGAGGGAGAACAAATGAATTGTCCTAAAACCTCTCTCTTAGAAGAAATGCTCTCCAGTAAAAATTGCATGACACAAGACATACAAGTCCTTCTACCTGATTAAGTGGTGATTTACCAGTCACTATTTATAGTGAACAAAGCTGTGAAATGTCCTCCTGTTACTTATAAAACAATAATTAGACACTCCATTCATAACTGTATGCTAGTTTTTGAACCAGACGCTACCTTTGGAAAGTCCATACTTTATATCTACCTACTTTATTACCTCAAGGTATTAAAAACAAGAACTAACTAAGTCATTCAAACGAAAGCTGAAGCAGCACCCGATGAATGATGCTAAATGCAAATGCTTTGACAGTGCTTCATTCTAAGTGTTAGGTTGTATGCTCCTGCATGATAACTGCAAGACTGTAAATATTGTAAACATGAATAAAATTCTCACATGTGTTCATATTGTAAATACTGTTTAGGATATTTGCTTTAACAACTTTACAATTTATCTAATAATTTTAACTAATGTGGTACTGATATATGTCTTCTCAGCTCATGTAGTTAAGTGTACTTTGTACTCAGGTCATGTTTAAAAGGAATCAGTAGACTAATTCACTTACCTGGTTATCAAATTGTAAAATAAAATTTACAATAAATACTTTACAAGATAAGTATTTCCCACTAGTTAGTTTGATGAGATATGAACGCAGGCAAACACAGAGCTACATCATCTGTTTAGCAGGCAGAAATCTGTTATCTGCCACTCAGAAATTATGCCACAAATTCCATGTAGACCAATGAAGGGTCCCAATGGTATACACAAGCAAATTATTTGCAGCTGACGGTATGCACATAAAACAAGATTGCCACAATCCAAAGTGAAGTCACTGTGGAGCAGTACAACGAGGGAGTGAAAGGTAAAAATGTAATAGCCTCCTGCTCATCAGGATGGTGCCAGGACATGATGGCCCCTGTCTCCATTCCATTATTGTTTTGAATACTGAGAAGAGAGCATTCAGATTTGGCTACTAGCAGAAGTGCAGGGCATGGAAAAATAGCTGAAAAATCTTAAGCACTGCTCATCTTTTAATGTCTCCTATTTACTTATTTCATTTCTTAGGTTCTTCCCATTTTGCTCCATAACTTGTGAAGCTATCCTGGTATTAACCAATAACCATGTCCTCTTAAATCAAAAAGTTTCTTGACAGCTATTATATGCTCTGTGTCACATCCAAGTTTCTAGCTGTTATCTTCTAGAGGGTTTCTAAGTTTTGACTGTCTGACACACTTGACAATAGTTTACTAAGGGTAACTTTGGAAAGTGACTGACCTAGGCAATTTGAGGAAAAGGATACAAAAAGCTGATCTGGCTTTCTAAACTGTTTTGTTCTGTGAAAGTAAAAATGTACTCTCCTTTATTGGAAAAAAATGGAAAGAAGACTGGTAAATTAATAGATTGGTTGATGTTATTTTCTGAAGCCACTTTAGATAAAAAAGAAGTGTTATTCCATACAGAAACCCTATATTTATGAAAAAATAATATAAGGGAGGGGGGTTTGCTGAGAAAGCCTGGAGTTCAGAGATTCTTTTTCATGAAGCTGCAGCTACCAAGAAGACCATCTTCCATGATAGAAATTTTACATCACATTTGTCTGACGGTTCAAAGGGTTTTTGAGTTAAATCTTGAAGCACCACAGTAAGGTCCCAAGGCAGTGAAGGATTCTTTATCAGAGGTCTCAGCAGAAAAAATACCTTTCATAAAAGTTTTACACAATCTGGCGGAAGCCAGGGAAAAAGATTTACTTCCTGCATGGAAATTTGAAATTGCTGCCAACTGAAGGTTAACTGTAAAAAATGACACCCTCTTTAAAAAGACGTCAGAAAATGAAGAATAGCAGAAGGTGGTGCAGAAAAGGGGTTGATGTCCTTGTCAGAAGCCCAAATAGAAAATCTTTTCCTTTTGCTTCTATAGACTTTCTGGTAGAATCTTTTTGAGAAGCCAAAATAATGTCATAAACATGAACTGGGCAAGAAAGCATGGGCTGTCTAACTATTACTGGAAGTGGAGAAACAATGCAGTCAACTTGAGGGCATGAAGGTTAGGGTGCTGAATCCCTACTGGGTGACACAGGAGATCCTGAGTAGGCTCCAGTATCCATGGAGGATAAAAAAGATGAGACTGTAGAAAGGGGAACCACAATTGCCAAGGCCAGAATGGTGCAATCAGGGTTACTGAGCTCTTCAGCTTGTTTGCTTTCTGCAAGAATTTTGCAATTAAAGGAAGAGATGGGTAAGCATAAAGGAGACTCAAGTGCCAAGTGTGAAGCAGAGCATCTCTTGGTGACTTCCAGGGGATCAGAGAGATGTATTTGCTCCATTTGTTGTTGAGAGTGGTGGCAAAAAGGTCATAGGAGGGTTGGCCCCAATGCCTGAAGATCATGTTCGCTACCAACTGATTGAGAGACCACTCATGAGGCATCAGAATGGATCAGGTTAGTTTGTCTGCCAGCATGTTGGTGTTTCCCAGGATATGCATCGGAATTAGAAAGCGGTCTGTTGAAACTGCCCATTCTCAAACCCTCATGGCCTCTCTGCACAGGGGGTTAGATTGAATTCCTTCTTGCTTGCTGATGTACCAGATTATGGACATGTTGGTCACCTGATCTGCAATAGTCCCCAATGGGAGAGCATCTTGAAATGGCTACAACTCTAAAAGGACTGCTTTCATCTCTAGGACATTGATGTGCAATTTGGTCTTTTGGGCGGACCGCATGCCTTAGACCATTCTTCCCAAGAAATGCCCCACCACCCCAGTTGGAAGCTTTCATGGTCACTGTGATAATTAGGTTCAGAAGAACAAAAGGTCTGAGCAGAACAAGATCATTGGACTGTATCCACCAATGAATGTGTCACTTGCAAATTGGGGTGAGGTTTGCCTGAAAAGCCAGCGGATGATGTAGAATGGACCATTGTACAACTATAGTCCACTGGAGAATTTGCATAAAGAAGCACGCAAGAGGAAGCAGTATTATGGCAGCTGACGTAGACCAAAGCGCTTGAAGCACTAATCTTGCTGGAGGAGAAGGATGAGAAAGGATAGCCTGTACCTGATTTTTGATAGCTGTTGCACATAATATAATATATATCATATTTATGTAGCTATTTTATATTTATATTTTATACAAATTTTATATTCATTGTGGGTAGAGGGAGAAGCTTGAGAGCTGGATCTGAAGTCTAGTATATGTGGCCAGGTTGGATCTGAGGATCAGATCCAAATTCATTAGTGAGGAAGAATGAAAAGGACAATATTAGATCTTCCAGTTAGTTCTAAATCAAATGCTCCCACGACATAAGGAAATAAATACAGTAGTAGAACTGATGGACTTACACTGATACTTTTCTATGCAGTATACCCAGATGATGTTTACCAGGTTAGGAGTCCATGCTGCTGAGTGTGGAAATGGATCTATTGGCTACATCCTCTGGCTAAGAGGGACATACAGATCTGAATATCCTTTTAAACTTTTTTTTCATGGAGAGAGTAAAATTATGCCACAATCCTAAGGCACTTCTTTCCCCTTCATGGATGCTTGCAACATAGATGACTGTACCTGTCTCATCTGCCTGACTGCCTGTCTCTCTTTGACTCTTTCTGTCTACAGCTCTATGTCTATCTCTTCATCTCTCTCTCTCTCTTTCTCTTTTACTGTCTATATCTCTTTCTTTCTATGTCTAGGTCTCTCTACCTCTCTTTTTGTCATGGTCTGTGTCACTGTCTCCCTCTTACTGGTAAATACTAGGTTAACTGCCTTTGTGAGTCATTTTAAGCTGAGCTAATCTACTTCCTTGTGCTCAAAATAACCTATTCCATTTGGTTATAGATTGGCTTTACCTATCCCATAGTAGATAATTATACATTACCCCTAAAAAGAATAAGTGGGATCACACTGTAGATAATTTGAGGGGACCCATGCAAAGAATCAAGCATTTAGGAGCTGCATCTGTTCATTAGTAGTACAGAGGGCAGTCCTGGGGTAAATTTTCTGTTTTCCATCCATAGATCTAAGTCTGAAAATGGACAGGGATAGGGATGAACTTTGTTTTATGTGGGTGGGGTGTCTGTTCCATAACAGCGGTATCATCTGAAAATTATACCTGCCCCTCCAAACTATTCTGCTGATGTTGTGGAACAGGTTTAGATCCATAAATCAAGCATTTATGATGTCATTTGACTTGTTGATGTGCAGTCAATCCATCAGTAATGGGTCAAAGGATGCCTTGTATGCCAGACACAGGTTACCTCATAGCAGTCTCTAGGACATGAAGTATAATGAGAGGGCTTTGAGTCTGTCTATATAAAACAGGTTGTTTAGGTCTTCTATTATTTTAGTAAGGTATCTCTGTGGGTGTTCCAGTTCTTGCATGTATCTGGACAGATACTTACCAAAGGAGGTGTTATATACAATGACTGGCCTATTGAGGCCAGAGTAAGGGGGGGACAATGACATCACTAGATCTAGGCATAATCCCTTTGTTTATAAGCTGCCTAATATATAGAAGGGCTTTCTTACAACAATAGACACATGTTGGTCAAAGGTTAAGTCACTGCAAGTTCCCAAATCCTAAACAAATGTGTCAACTGTTAAAGATGTATTCTCTCTAGCTCTGTCTATGTATCCATCTCTTTGTCATCTCTCTTTCTCTTTCTCTGTCTGTTTGTCTAAGCCCTTTTACTCTCTCTATCTCTCTTTCTTTGTCTGCAATTCCTTCTCTGCCTTTCCCTCTCTTTGTCTATGACTCTCTTTCTCCCTTTTTCTGTCTCTCCCTCACAAACTCACTCTTTCTCTGTGGCTTTTTTCTCCATCGCTCATTCGCTGTCTGTGTATATGTGTCTGTTTTGTCTGTCTTACTTCTAGCTTTTTCTTTTAGTCTCTCTCTTTCTGTTTTTGTATCTCAATTCTTCTCTCTGCCTATCTGTCTCTATCTTTCCCCAGTGTGTGTGTGTGTGTGTGTGTGTGTGTGTGTGTGTGTGTGTGTGTGTGTGTGTGTGCTCGCGTGTCTCTTTCTCTCCTCTCTCTCTATCCCCTCTGACTATCTGTTTATCTGTATATTTCTGTCTCTCTCTCCTGTTGGTAAGTGGACATTTCAGAGTAGACACTACTACCTGTTCCTCTAGATATGCCGGAACTACAGAGGTACAATCAGTGATTTTATATTGTATTTTATTTCCCAACACATATTTGGCTTTTTAAACTTGGACATCTGTAGTTCTTCTGTTCAGGCTTAGTCAAAGCCAATTATTATTAGGGTATGGTATTTACAATAAAATCAAAACATGGATGGCATCTAAGAAATATAAATTAAATTAAATAACTTTACAAAAGGAAACAGAGAGGCTTATAAGCAGTGAATACATGTAAATGCATTTTAAATAAAATATTCTGCAAAGCAGACTGCACTGCTTACATTAAACTCAGAAAGCAAATACATATATGCCTAGACACAGAATCTTGCATTATTTATTTATTTTACATTTGTTAACCAGGGGTATCTGACTGAGCCGAAAAGGCCCTTTTTCAGCAGAGGCCTGGGGAGAAAAACTCCACAAAGAAAAATGACAGGTACATTTAGTTAGACATGATCAGTATACACACAAATTGCAAAAGACATGCTTTTACAGTGGTATGCGGCATATCAACAGTTACAGTGGAGAGAACAAACAAAAAAATATTAATTTAAAAATAAAGGTAATTAATAGATTTGTGGAGTACAGCTGAAATTTGGAACATAGGTAGAATACATATATAGTACACAGGTACAGTACATACATTGTAGATTAGCCAGTGTTTGTGAGTAAGTTCATTATGTTCCTTATTAAGCTGAAATGTACACTGAAGAGGGATGATGGTGACACCGGAGTGCATAACCTTTAGGTTCACCTGAAATCTTCAGTACCAGGACAGGAGTGATACTGTGGAACCTAAGCACCACATCCCCTTCTTTTATTTTCAGTTTAATGCAGTAGTTCAATGCTTTCTGTTAATTTCATTGCTTTCCAACATTATAAAATCATTTGCTTAATTAGCTACTAATAATAGTTTGACAGCTTAAATGTACAGAATTAGAATTAGAATAAGGAAAGGAAAAAATCTGCCTTCTATTCATTTTTTATTGTGTTATGCCCATTAGAAATGCTTTATTGCTGTCTTTAAGAAAAATATATATTTTTAAGTATCATATTAAGCATATTCATGTCACCTGTTTTCTGAACTATGGATGTTTACTGGTATTTATTGTTATCTTCTTATTTATGCTACTAGAAGGTGTGTATCCCCTGCATTAAGCTCTTGACATAAGAAGGCAGCAGAAAGCAGCAATAATCTAAGCTACCCCTAAGAGCTGACACTTCAGCGGGCACTGTACGCCTGGCTGTGCTGCATGATGCCATGTTGAATGAAACATAATAAAGAAAACTACACTTCAATTGACACATATAACAATCACAAGGGATCATCACCAAGCAGTCTGTGAATCAGTAAATGAAGTCTCTAAGTCACAGAGAGAGAGAGACAGAGACAGAGAGAAAATAAGCATTGCTCCTACTGCAGTGAAAGTTGCTCAAAAAGGGAGATGAAAGAGCTGAAAAAACGTGACAGTAATGGACTCTGCAATGGAGTTATATATGATAACATTGCCTTCCTATTAATAAAATCCTAAGTATTTTATTGTACTTGCCTTTTATTGTGCTGTCCCACTAGTGAATAAGGCATGTTGGTGAAGGGCACTTAGACAGACACTGACACTATGAAGGCCAGCTTTCAGATTTTGATTTTGCATGTGCACACTTTTCAGGAACTTGATTATATTATCTACAGACAATTAGCTATTTTCTATGAACTGCAAAGGAGATAAACTCTGCTGGCTTCTTGTATATGAATATCTATATCTGTGAAATAGTTTAAGACAACATCATGGCATTTTTAAGGACTGTTACTGGGATAATTACCTGATAAGCATTCTCATGTTGTACTCCTAGCTACAAAGACAAAAGCTCTCTGGCACTTTAATTGTAATACAATAAATCATTTCTAACATTATTTTGTTTGTTATAATATATGAAAAAGTTGATTCTTTAGAATAGTAGTAAGAATCTTTCTGAAGCCTAGGGTGTATTTTGCAGGAGTCTAGCAGTTTATTTCAAGTCTTCTTTCTGTGTTTGATACTGCCAACAGATGCCAATATCTCTATGATATTTGACACAAAAGATCACTATTTCTGATAAAGAATTTTATTTTTAATTGTCATATCATAAGAACACATAGTAATGATATGATTCACACACACACACACAGACACGGACATACATATGTGTGTGTGCGTGCATGTATATATATATATATATATATATATATATATATATATATATATATATATATATATAGATATATATATATATATATGTATATATATATATATATATATATATATATATATATAAATAAAATGTATGGGTCTACTGGAAAACACCAAAATTCCACTTGTTCGAAAACGAACAGTGGAATTTTGGTTTCGCGAAAGTACACTTCCGCGAAGAATGGTTGAATGAATCATTAAGGAACTACAGTGGGGAAAGGGAGTTTACGTGTTTCCCCCCTGTAGTGCGATCGCTGAGTTGGTATATTTAAGTAGGGGGGTGTGGGGTGCACAACCCCCCACATGAGAGGATGCAGGGGGGCTTGCCCCCTGCAAAAACAATGTTTTAATGTTTTTTTATCAGTTCGCTGAACCGATGTTCGTGAAAGTGCACTTTCGGTTAAGTGCACTTTCATGGCGGTGTGGGTCTACTGTCTAATTTCGAATATGTGTATTTTCGAAGTTATACAGTAGACCCATATATATATATATATATATATATATATATATATATATATATATATTGATACACTGAGTTTGCCAGCCTGAAAAAATATTAAATGTATATATTTTTGTGAACTGAATGGCAAATTGGCCTGATATTGAACGATTTCAATTACCCTACCGTTCACTGGGAAAACTACTCGAGTACAAATTCCCAGGCCCAGCGCTTCCTGGAATTCATCAACTCAAACGCCCTGGATCAGCTGGTAAACTCTCCTACCAGAGGTGAAAACATATTGGACCTGGTCATCACCAACATGGGCGACAGGTGTTCCACACCAGAGGTCAACTCATCACTCGTTAGATCAGACCATAAACTAATCATTCTGGATGTCCACACCCCACCACCACCCCCAACTAAGGAAACCATAGTAAACAACTTTTCTAAAGCAAACTTCACCCTACTTAAGACAAAGGTGGTAAGTTTCACAGCCCCCACACTAAAGGATAATGCTGCCCAAGATGCAGAAACCTTTACAAATGCACTCTGTGAGCACCTACAAGGATGCATAGATCGTGCCATCCCTAGCAAAACCAAGACTCACTCCTCTAAGAGAAGGAAACCAGTTTGGTGGACCCCTGCAATAAATAGGCTATACAATAGAAGGAGGAAACTAGTTCAGAAAAAAAGCAAATCCCAAGAATGAAAGACATCCCTGATCAGTATCAGTAAGAAACTAAGGTCCCTCATGAAATCATTCAAGGCTAACTTCAAAAGAAAAATAGCCAAGGATTCAAAAGATAAAAACAAAGCCTTCTTTAGCTATGTTAAGAATCTAAGTGGCAACTTGCAGATATGAACTGAACTAGTGCAAAAAAGCACAAAATATACTGAACCTACTGATACTGCCAACATCCTGGCAGATAGATTCAGTGCAAACTTCACCCCCCCCCCACCTCCAAAAGGGCCCACAACAATACCGGAAAAGTGTAATGTCCCAAAAATCACAGACGCACAGGTGAAAACAGCCCTTTCAAAAGCCAAAAACACAGCGTCAATGGGACCAGATGGTGTCCCAGGCTGCATCTTGCATGAACTACAGAACAAACTAACCCCCCACCAAAACACACTCTTCAACCTCAGCCTCTCCACAGGCTACGTGCCCATAGAATAGCGCACAGCAACAGTTATTCCTCTCCACAAAGGAGGGGCCACAACTGACCCTGGTAACTATCACCCCATAAGCCTGACTAGCCTGGTCTGCAAGGCTATGGAACGCATCATCATGGAACTCATTAACAAAGACATTGGGAACCTCCAAACACTTGACCTGGCCCAGTTCGGCTTTGTTAAGGGCAGATCATGCCTACTAAACCTGGTTGACTTCTTCGAGACAGTCACCAAGGCCATAGATGAGGGAAAGGTGGTTCACACAGCCTACATTGACCTCGCCAAGGCTTTCAACACCATTCCCCACTCAGGTATTACAGAAAAACTCACCAGCCTGAACATAAACCCCTATGGCACGAGATGGGTTGCCAAGTGGCTTACAGACAGAACTCACACGGTAAGAATAGCGGGCTCCATGTCCCACTCTAAACCAGTCACAAGTGGTGTCCCGCAAGGCTCGGTCCTGGGACCCTTACTGTTCAGCATATACTTCTCAGAAGTACAGGCAAACACAGGAGGGCTATGTCTAACCAAGTTCGCAGATGACTGCAAACTGGGAGCCATAATTGACTTTCGGGCTGACTCGGACATCCTCCAAAAGGGCCTTACTGAGATGGACACCTGGTGTCAAAGTCATGGCCTCAAGCTAAATGCCAAAAAATGTATAATCATCCCATTTGGGAAAAACAGAACACCCACGAATTATCACATAGGTGGCAGCCCCCTTAATACAGAAGAGGTAATAAGAGATCTGGGGACCCAGGTAGATAGTAATCTCTTCTTTGACAATCATATTGCCAAAGTAGTTAGGAAATCCTTCTATGTGGCCCATCTAATTACTAAAAGGTTTGCATCTAGAAATAAAGAGGTTATAGTGCCCCTCTACTCGTCACTCATTAGACCCATCATAGAATACAATGCCCCATTTGGGATGTACCTCACAAGACACTTCCAACAGCTGGAAAGACCACAAAAGTACCTCACCAAGAGGATTACTGGCCTCAAACATATGTCTTACGCAGCCCGGCTGAAAAAACTCTGGCTGTACTCAGTGGCACATCACTTACTCAGAGGTGATCTCTGCCTGACTTACAAAGCCATGTCCAGCTCAGAACTGATGGACATGCTCCACCTAAAGAAATCCAAGTCACTGTGAGCAACGCGCTCTAGTGAGCTAAACCTCGCCACAACAATAAATAGAACATGCTGGAGGGATGGATTCCTGTCACAGACACTCCCCATGCTTTGGAACAAAATTCCAAATTACATCAGGCAGAGCCCCTCTCTAACACTCTTCAAGAGAAACCTTGACGAGTGGATGGGTAACAGAAAATACATCCCTGGGATCACTTCATTGGTTCTGCTTGACAGAGGATCAGTTAATTAATCAATGGGGCGGCAAAAGCCGACACACTCTGGCTAGGCTTATAAATGCCCTTGGGCAGATAGCCTAGTACCTACCTATGAACCTATAAAAAACAGCAATGAATTGGCTGTATGACTACTGGCACTACCTTACAGTACTAGACTATATATGTCTAAAAAACATCTCCTTACTCATGACTGAACCCTAATCTTAGCCTACACTTAAACCCACCTCTACACATTATAGTAAACTCAACTCTGCACATTACACTACACAAGATAAAAGGACAGAAGTATACACCACCAAACATGCAGAACACTACATTTATTACCTTATCTAGCCCTTGCTAACCACTCTAACATTCTCCTGGACATCTTTACAACTGCCACTTCCACTTTTTCAGTCAAATGCTCATTTTCCTGTGCACTCATATTTACCTACATTATAAAACTTTAATTCAACCATATCAGATTCTCAGAAATGATCATTCATTCATTGGTGCATTCTCTCTTCTTAAACATCCACACAAAGTTTTCTACGAAATGATTGTTCTACCTTTTGAGTTTCAGCTATGTGTGTATGCATACATAGCCCTTCCTCCCAGCATAACCTCCCACCAGACACCCAAATCAAAGCTGTATTGCATAGACCACAGTTTCCCTTCTTAGAGTCACAGGTCTGAGAATCCTTTCTTACTTTTCCTCCTTTAAGGTATTCAAGAAGAAACTGAAATGTTTCCTATTCAAAGATGCATCTTATTCATGCTACACAATTGGTACAATTACCTGATTCTACCACCCTACTATTTTCATCCTGAACATAAATTAACCTTCACTCTCAAAACACCTACTTCCCGTAAAAGAAACACCCAAAACTACTCACCTAAGCTTAAGTTTTATATATAATGTGCATAGTCATAAAGTACAGCTCCATAAGGCATACTTACCTGTAACAGTATTTGTTAGTGGACACACTGCCTTACTGGTATCCTGGTAGTATTGCCTTTCTTCTCTCCTCTGGTGGTCTACCAAAGCTTTGAGTTCCTCTCACTGTTTGTCTGCAGATATACTGGACCAATCACCCGGCAGTACAGGGACTGCAATACAAACCCAAGGACAGAATGCTTTCAGTTTTCTAGGGTTCAGCGGGAAGAGAAGATGGAAATGCAAGCTTTGCGAATCCAGTTTGTAGAGCTTTGTAAAGGTATGCACAGAGTACCAAGTTGCTGCCTCTAGAATACTTCTTGAGTCCAGTATCCTCTCTCCTTTATTCTTAGATTCTGGGAAGAACAAAGGAAGGTTGATAGACTGACTGAGAATGAATTCTGTAACTGCTTTTGGCATGAAAGAGGGGATTAATGTGTAACAAACTTATCCCTGTGGAAAATAAAATAAGGTTGTCCCACCATAACAGCTTGCAATAAAATTTCAGAGCAACAGGCAAAACAGTTTTCCACGGTAAGAGTTTCAAATCAGCCTCAGCATCAGGTTCAAAAGGTGGTAAGGCCAATTTTTCCATAAAACAGTTGAGATTCCACAAAAGAGGAATTTGCTTGCAAGGGGGGGGGGGGGGTTCATATGCAATGCTCTTTTATGAACTGATTTAACAAAATAGAAAAAGAAAGAGGAGAATTTTTTGGTAGATAAGCAGAAATGACTGCTAAATGTACCTTAATGGATGCATATATAAGATATCCTGAAGTAGCTCACACAAATATTTCAAGACCAGGGTGATGCTAACCTTAAGGGACCCTTTGTTGTCGTTTAGGCAGCACTTAAAAAAAAACTCATGGCCCCTGCATCTATCATGTGCGGAAGTATAGAGGGGATAACAAAGTCTGGTTCATTGGATGAAGGGGAAACACACCGAATGGAGGTGGATGTTACTTCCAATGCTACCTGTAACCTCTGCCAATAATTTTGGATGTTCCTTCCAATGCTACCTGTAACCTCTGCCAATAATTTTGAGAAACCAATTGTTGGAAACCATTGACAGCCAGGCCACCTTCTTCAGAGCTAACTTTTATGATGGGGAACTCAGAGGGGATGTTAGGAATGGTGGGTGCTGAGCTCAGCATAGTCATAGGTTGGGAGGGGGGTTATCCTTTTTGCAGAAAGGAACCCTCTTGTTAGATTTTGTGGAGCTCTCATCCTGCTATTTCTTTTTGGTGACTTGTTTTTTCTTCAGTTGGGACTTCTGTTTGCTGGGCCACCAAATAGTATCTTGCTTACTGGAGAAAAACTTGGAAATATAAAATATTTTAGACAACTCCTGCATCAGTTCACCTCTGTCATCACAGTGTTTAAGGATCTGATTAGCTGCTGTACCACACACAAGGAGCATCAAGTGGAACATTCAAAATCTCATTTTTTAACTCATCAGCAAAGATTCGGTTGTGCAACCAAGCATGCCTCCTTACCACAACCAATGTCACTGCATTTCTAGAAACAGCATCAGCCCCCTCCAAGGTCCAATTTAAAGCATGTTACTTGAAACACATTGGAAATAATCTTTTTCACAGTATTTCTATTCCACAGGTAACAATGCAGCAAAACATATGCATACAGCTCAACACAAACATCCACATAAAACACTGGTAATTAAACACCTTAAAATCTACCATGCTGGACTGCATTATCTTTTTTCCCTGAGAGTCTAACTGCTTGCCTTGTTTATCTTGCAGGACTGGGTTTGATGAAGACAAAGTCTTTTTATTGGAGAAGGTCGCTGGGGACACAGAACCAGGGTCTGCAAATAAGGAGGGCTCTTGAAGTCAGGCATAAATGAGCACACTCAAAAATTTCTTAAACACTTTGTAGGAAGAGACTCATTCAGCAGAGAAAGGAATTGCAAGCTTTCTTAAAAACATCTTCCAGTGCTGTGACCAATGGAAGGAAGTTGCCACGTCCGTGACCTCATCCTTCAAAAAATCACATACCCTGCTGAATTTAGGGATGTACTCAATTGGGAAATTAATCTTCAGTTAGCCTTGAGATCAGCAGGGTATGTGATTTTTCTTTTTGGAAAAAAGAAAGTATCTGTTTGGGTTTCTGAATCTCTTTGTCCCCTGAGGAAAATGACTAAGTATATTTAAACTTCCAAAATATCAGATGTCTGATCCATTTCAAAATCAGGATCCTTGGGTGGTTTAATGGGGGTGGGAGCACTGGTGTTACATATAACCTGGGTTTGCACTCCCCTCTTGTAAATTTGTGTTTGAATACTCCTTCTGGGCCCATCTCATTTGTTCACTCAACTGAGTGCAGTGAGATCATATTCTGATTTCAGGCACTCCTACTGTGTACAAAGAGAGCATCTGGGAAACAGAAAAAAAAAATTTAAGCTTGTTTCCTGCCTTTCCTGTTAAGTGGTATAGACTATTTGTAGGCTTCTGAGCCCCCAAGCCCTTCTGTGTTGGAGGGAAGCCTTCTAGCTTAGTTTTTTTTCTTATAACTAGCCAGTTTTCTAGTTTCAGCACTCAAATCTGTTTCTTTGATCTCAGCACTTGTTCAGAAAAAAAAATGTCATCTGCTTTTACTGTACTTGTGTTTCTACCTACTTTTTTTACTTTTGCATCATCTTAAAAGTACTCAGTTGTATTTATTACTGCTTGGTGTAACTCATTCTAAGCCTTTTGGTTTAAACACTTGGGTTTCGGACCAGTTGTTTTGTACTGAGAGGGTTTGTGGTCTGCACTGTAGTGGCAGAACAGGTAGCTTACATCCTTCTAGGTTGGGAACTGCTGATTGAGGGCTCAGTGTCTGTTATTCTAAAAGTGTATTAATTCTGGTTTAAGCACTTGGGCTTTCAGGCCAGTTATTTTACATTAAGAGGGTTCGTGGTCTGCACTCTTGTGGGAGGAGAAGCTGGACTCTGCCCTTCTGAGCTGTGAATTTCTGGTTGAAGGCTTATAGTGCATGCATATCTGAACTGCTTCTTACTGAAGTTGGTGCGCCTTGTTTGCTGTAGCATAGACTGGATTCGGGCCTGCTGGATCTAACTTTGTGTAACTTGAGCACTAATCCAGGCATTCTCTAAAGTATTCAATTGTATTTATTACTGCTTGGTAGTAACTTGATTAAAGTGCAGCTATCATTCTAAGTCTTTTGGATTAAGCACTTGGGCTTCAGACCAGTTGTTTTACATTAGGAAGGTTTGTGGTGGCAGGACAGGTAGCTTTCATCCTTCTAAGTTGGGAACTGCTGATTGAGAGCCCAGTGTCTGTTATTCTTAAAGTGTATTAGTTCTGGTTTAAGCACTTGGGCTTCAGGCCAGTTATTTTACATTAAGAAGGTTTGTGGTCTGCACTCTTGTGGGAGAAGAGGCTGGACTCTGCCCTTCTGAGCTGGGAATTTCTGGTTAAAGGTTTATAGTGCCTGAATATTTGAACTGTATCTTACTGAAATTGGTACACCTTGTTTGCTGTAGCATAGACTAGATCCAGGCCTGCTGAATCTAGCTTTGTTTATATGCTTGTTGTTTGTTTGCTTGTTATTTCCCTGGAATGCTAATTCCACCTAATACGTGGCTTCTCAGTGCTTCTGTGGATCACTAGTGATATCTGCATTGCTTACTGTACTTATTTCCTTGTTTCACTTGAAAGAAAGTTACTGTTTGTCGTTTTTGCATCTGAGTTACCTGTAACACATTGCACTTAAGTTACCTGGCACTTGCTCACTAAAGCAATTATATAAGTCAGCACTAAAAATTAAAAGCACTACACCCTCACTCCCCACTGACCCTGGTTTTCAACTATTAAGGAATTCCCAATATTATTCTAGCATGTCCAAAGGTCAGTTGTCAATCTCCTCTCCGGTCCAGCTGGTGAATCTGGGAATCTTGAGGCAATGTTACAACTGCCTCATGTACACAGACAACCCTCTCCTCCTCCCAACAAATTCCAACACATGTGAGAGATGCAACCATATAGCCAAACTGGAGGCTAAGCTCTCTCAACTCAGTACTGGCATAACCAGTCAGGAGGAGAAGGAAACATCACTCACTACAATTCCAGTCTCACATAGATCTACCACGACAGCAAACCAAACACATAATCACACAAAAACATACTCGGAGGCTCTAAATAAAGATCTGCCGAAGCAGCAGAGACCTCCAAAGCAGACACCCAAGCAGCCGCTAGCCCAAAACAAAACATGTGCAATACATATCTTACAAAGCCAGTGTGCCAAACAGTCACAGCCCTTAAGACTAAACAACACACCTGATACACTTGTAATAGGTGACTCTATCGTCAGGCACACTGACGTCCCGCTCACCAGGCTGAACAAGGAGAGGGTCACGGTGAGCAGCCTGTCAGGCGCTAGGATCCGCCACATAACACAAGCACTCAGGTCACTCCAAGGCAAGTACAAATATGACTCAGTCATTGTCCATGCTGGTGTGAATGAACTGAGACGTACCTCCCTGGACTACATGAAAAAGACATAAAGGAGCTCTCTGAGCATGTAGCCCAGGCCGGTATGACCCTGACCTTGAATAGCATCTTACCCTCACCAAGAATGATGCCACAATATGAAGACAAGATGATCAATTTCAACAATTGGCTTAAGTACTGGTGCCATTCAAAGGGGATCCAATGCCTGTCAGCTTGGGATGATATGCTCGACAAGCCACGATGCTTCGCTAGGGACGGCTTGCACCTGTCACCCTGGGCTTTCGGATATTGGCAAAGGCTCTTGCTACCCCATAGTGCCTTTTTAGGCAAGGCTCAAAAGACAAACCCACCTCCATAGGTATCACAAGGGATAAGAAATTAAGAGTAATGCTACTCAATGCCAGAAGTCTAAACCTCAAGATGCACTCGAAACTCTCCTTAGCATGGAGAACATCGATATCTGTGCAGTAACAGAAACCTGGTTCAGGGCTCCTGAGAGCACCCCAGCACTACCAGGTTATACCTCATACCATGCTTTTGGCCCCAAAACTTGGACCGAACCACAAAAGGAGGGGAGTATCGATATTCATCAAAGATACCCACACCTCCAGGTTGGTGGCAAAGCACGAAGCATCAGAGACTATCCATGTGCAACTAACAGTGGGTAAAACTGCCTTCCAGTTTATAGCCTGCTACAGACCACCCTCCCAAACCCAGGAACCCCACTCGGCCTTCCTGAGAACACTGGAAAATATGAAGGTCTCTCCAAACACCATTATATTGGGCGACTTCAACTACCCAAACATAGACTGGGAGCATTACTCTAGCTCCAACACCCTAGCCCAAAGGTTCCTAGAATTTATAAACTCAAATGCTATGGAACAACTTGTTACCACTCCCACAAGAGGGGAAAACATACTGGACCTGATCATCACCAACATGGGGACTCTATGCTCCAGACCAGAAGTGTATCTCTCACTGGTAAGATCAGACCATAAACTAATCTCACTGGATATTCACATCCCGACCCCACCCCCTGCACAGAAAACCACAGTGAAAAACTTCTCTAAAGCAAATTTCACACTCCTCAAAACTGAGGTGGAATCCTTCAAAGCCCCGGCCTGTGGAAAATCTGGCCCAGACCGGAATCCTTTATAAGCATTCTATGAACACCTTCAGGAATGCATGGATCATCGATCCCAAATAAAACCAAGACCCAATCCTCCAAAGGCAGGCGTCCTGTCTGGTGGACCCCAGCCATAAACAAACTATACAATAGAAGGAGGAAGCTACTAAATGATAGAGCAAAATCCCAAAAGGGAAGGCATCACTGATCAGTATTAGCAAAAACTACGGGCACACATAAAATTGTCTAAGGCCAGCTTGAGAGAAAAATTGCACAGGACACTAAGGATAATCACAAGGCTTTCTTTAGTTATGTTAGGAACCTGGGTGGTAATTCCCAGATATGCTCAGAATTAGTCCAAAATGACAAAAATACACGAACCCACAGACATTGCCAACATCCTAGCTGACAGGTTCAGCGCAAACTCCCCACCAAAGGGCAAATATCTATCCCAGCAGAGTGCTGCCCCTGACATCTCAGATGCTCAGGTAAGAGCCGCCCTCTCCAAAGCAAAAAACACAGCATCAATGGGACCAGATGGTGTCTCGGGCTGTGTCCTACATGAACTCCAAGAAGAGCTAAACCCAAAGATAAAACTACTGTTCAATCTCAGCCTTACTACAGGATATGTGCCCAAAGAGTGGCGTACAGCAACAGTGGTCCCTCTCCATAAAGATGGTGCCTCAACGGATCCTGGAAACTATCGCCCCATAAGCCTGACTAGCTTGGTCTGCAAAGCTATGGAAAGTATCATCATGGACCTCATAAATAAAAATATTGGGGACCTACAAACACTGGATCCTACCCAGTTCGGCTTTGTTAAGGGCAGATCCTGCCTCTTAAACCTGGTTGATTTCTTTGAAACAGTCACCAAGGCCATTGACGAGGGGAAGGTGGTCCACACAGCCTACCTGGACCTTGCAAAAGCCTTCGATACAATACCCCACTCCGGCATTATAGATAAGCTCACCAGCTTAAATATAAACCCCTATGTCACTAGATGGATTGCAAACTGGCTCAAGGACAGAACCCACATGGTTAGAATTGCTGGAGCTATGTCAGACTCCAAACCAGTTACAAGTGGTGTCCCACAAGGCTCAGTCCTGGGACCTCTCTTATTCGGTATATATTTCTCGGAGGTACAGGCCAACATGGAAGGACTGTGGCTGACCAAGTTTGCAGATGACTGCAAACTGGGCGCCATTATTGACTCTCCAGCCGACACAAGCATCCTCCAAAAGGGCCTCATAGAAACAGACAACTGGTGCCAGAGCCATGGCCTCAAGCTAAATGCCAAAAAGTGTATAGTCATCCCCTCTGGCAAAAACAAAGTGCCCACAAATTACCACATAGGTGGTAATCCATTAAGTACAGAAGAAGTAATTAGAGACCTGGGGACCCAAGTTGATAGCAATCTCTCATTTGACAACCACATGGCCAAAGTGGTTAGAAAAACATTTTATATAGCCCACCTAATAATGAAGGGATTCACATCTAGATCAGGGGAGGTCATTGTGCCTCTTTACTCATCCCTCATCAGGCCCATAATTGAGTACAATGCCCCTTTTGGGATGTACCTTACCAGACACCTGCAGCAACTGGAAAGACCCCAAAAGTACCTCACCAAGAGGATCAAAGGGCTCAAACAGATGCCATATGCTGCCCGGTTAAAGAAACTCCAGCTCTACTCAGTGGCATACTGCCTGTTCAGAGGCGATCTGTGCCTGACGTATAAAGCCATGTCCAACTCGGAATTAATGAACATGCTGCATCTCAGAAAATCCAAATCCCATCGAGCTACGTGCTCGAGAGACTTGAACCTCAGCACTGAAATAAATAGGACATGCTGGAGGGACAGATTCATAACCCAGAGGCTCCCTTCACTCTGGAATAAAATCCCAGTCCAGGTTAGGCAGAGTCCCTCATTGACTCTCTTCAAGAGGAATCTTGATGAGTGGATGGGAGATCGTAGGTTTACCCCGGGTATCACTTCTGTGTCACTGTTAGACAGAGGCACAGTATACTAACCTCGAAAAAGGGCATAGCAAAATAAATTTAAAATGGGTGGCGAAAGCCAAACACATTCTGGCTAGGCTTATAAATGCCCTAGGGCAGATAGCCTAGTATGAACCTATGAACCTATAATCAACAACCTGAATAATGGCTCTTTCATAGCCACCAGCTGAGGTGAAAACACAGCCAGAGACTGTTTCCTGCAATATGATGGGTCTTCTGTCTCCTTCTTGCATGCAATACACTAATATGACAATCTTTGGGAGGAGTAGGGAGACATATCAACATAGGGAACAGATTCTGTCCACCCGACTTCCCCTGAACTTAAAGAGTTTGGTTCTACTGTACCTGAACCAGGCAATGGTACAGCCCTGGAGGAGATGTCTTACTTTTTGTCAAGCACAGTTGTGGTTCTAACACCACACCAGGGGACCTGGAGACAAAAGAAGACAAGTGGTCTGACTAAGGCTTGGGATTTCATGGTAACCTTAGGCTAAGGCATATTTATTAATCTACTGTGTTTTTAGGTGCACAAGAGGTAGACGGTGTGGGGGGCACCATAATTCAGCCCATCAAGTCAGGGGACAAAAACAACTAGTCACAGCAATACCAAAGAATGGCTGCATGGTCAGTCCAGTAATATGGACAGATCCCACTACTCTCCCTCTAAATAGCAATCTGAAGTCCATTTCTGTAGGGATTCTATTCTAAACCCTGCAATGAATAAAAAGAGAGTGGTTTCAGCAACACAGTTCAAAGTACAAAAATAGATGTCTCAAAAGTATCCCAATTTTAATTAAAAAGCTTTCTGCCATAAATGGTTGGGAACAGTATACAAAGGCACTAGTAAAGAAATAAAAGCATAAACTTATGAAAATTTCCTTTAAGAAATGTTTAATATGCAGAATGGTGGGAAATCATGATTTAAACAAAACTCACATAAATGATGCCCACCTGCTCGTCACCTCAAATAATCATAACCCCAAAGAACAAACTGCAAAATCAACAAGTTTTCTAGTCAGAACTTTAAAATGAAGTTTTTAATGAACAGTATTAGCCTTATACTGCAGGTAAAGTAAAACCACAAATACACTCAATTTCATAATCAGAAAAACAAAAACAGACCAGGCAGCAGAAGGCAAGTCACCAAACAATCCAACATTCTAGTCATTGGAGACTCCATTGTGAGACACACTGATGTCCCTCTCACCAGGCTGAGTAAGGAGAAAGTTACTGTCAGCTGCTTATCAGGGGCTAGGATCCACCACATTATGCATGCACTCAGGTCATTGGATCACAATTACCAATATGACTCAATCATAGTCCATGTGGGAATAAATGACCTGAGACGTACCGCACTAGACTATATGAAGAGAGACATCATAGAGCTCTCGTAATATGTGTCTCAGGCTGGTATGAACCTAGCATTGACCAGCATTTTACCTTCTCCAAGGATGATGCCACAGTACGAAGAAAAGATGACTGACTTTAATAATTGGCTTAGTTTCTGGTGTCATTTTAAGGGGGTGCAATATTTGTCAGCATGGAAGGAGATGGTCAACGGACCACGCTGCTTTGCCAGGGATGGTCTGCACCTCTCCCCTCTAGGCTTTTGAATATTAGCTAAAACATTGTCTTCCCCTATAGTGCCTTTTTTAGGCAATGCCAAACTGAAAGTACTTCCAACATAACAAATCAAAACCAAGAAAATCTAAAGGTATTACTAATCAATGCTAGGAGCCTAAACTAAAAGAAATCCACTCCCTGGAAGCTCTCTTTACCCTAGAGAATGTTGATGTCTGTGCGGTCTCTGAGACATGGTTTAAATCCACGGACAGCACACCAACAGTGCAGGGTTATAATGCCTTCCACACATTTAGACCAGCTACTTCACAGGCAGGGACTAAAGGTGGTGGTGTCTCTATTTACATCACAAATAAATACATTTCAAGGCTGGTCAAACAGGACAATGCACCTGAGCTGCTCCAAGTTCAAATCATCATAGATAAACTCCAATACCACTTCCTTACAAGCTATAGGTCCCCCTTAATGACCAAGAAAACCCATACCATGTATTTAAATTTATTAGAAACACTAACCATCCAAACCAATACCATATTCATGTGTGACTTTAAGTACCCCATTATTAACTGGGAAGTCTATAAGACATCAAACTTACTTGCACAGAGATTCCTGGAGTTTGTAAACGCAAACTCCCTAGACCAGACAGTCAATACACCAACCAGGAGTGCAACCATACTGGATCTGGTCCTCACTAAAACGGGAGAGTGCTGCACACCCCTTACTGTAATGCCTTCCCTGGTAAGGTCAGACCACAAAATAGTCTCCTTTGAAGTAAAAATAAAACCTGGACCCCCAGCTAAACCAGGAATATTCAGGAACTATTGTAAGGCTAACTTCCTGCTATTAAGTGAGAACCTGGCAAAATTTCAAGCCGCTATAAACCCTGAGAACACTTCTGCCTATGCAGAACTGTTCAAAGAAACCCTGTACAAGCATGTTAATAGCTGCATAGATGCAGCTGTACCCACCAGGAAGAAGTACAGAACTAACTCAAAAAACAAGTCACCCTGGTGGAATCAGAAAATCTATCTGCTGTGGAACTCACAGTCATAAGGGAAGGTTGGACACATCTATCGACTGTGGCACTCACAGTCATAAGGGAAGGTTAGATAAGAGGTTTTGTCCCTCTTTTTTTCATTTGAGTACTTTGCTCTACTATGCTATCCCTGCACTAGTCTCTTGGAACCTACATATCTGATGGTAAAGGACCCTTGGCAATTATCAGTGGTTTCCAGCTCATAGCCCTTTTTTGCCCTGCTCTCTTTCTCAAAGAAATGAAAGTACGTTGTTCCCTAAGACCTGCCTGAAATACTTTCTTCCATTGTACTCTCTGCCACATGGGTAATAAAGTACGCTCTGAGCTAGGCAGCAGGCAGCCTCTACTATCTCTTCCTTCTACCCTATAACCAACTCACCCCCTATCCTTTATTGTACCTCTTCGTACTAGCTTTCAACCCTACTCCTGTTACACTCATCGTGCTCTCTCTCTTACTTACCTGCATTATAATACCCTGTCCTCTAGGTGGCACTCTTATCCCTGCTATACAGTCTGTTGGACCCTCTGTATTTTTCCCAGCTACTTACCCTAATATCTCCAAAGGCCCAGACCTTGGCCTATTTCACCTTTGTCTAATTTATTGCTGTCTAAATCTACCTCTTCTAGACTCACTCTTTGCTGTTATTACCCACTCCTGCCTTATCTGTCTTTCCTTCAGTAGCCAGTACTGCTGATTGATTTCCCCTCTAGCTGCCTCTTTACCTGTCTCTACCTGCTCCGTTCGCCCTGCGGGCTCACCCTGCTGGAATCAGAAACTCTATCGGCTGTGGAACTCACAGTTATAAGGGAAGGTTGGACACATCTATCGGCTGTGGAAGTCACAGTCATAAGGGAAGGTTGGACACATCTATCGACTGTGGAACTCACAGTCATAAGGGAAGGTTGGACAAGAGCTTTTGTCCCTCTTTTTTTCATTTGAGTACCTTGCTCTACTGTGCAATCCCTGCACCAGTCTCTCAGAACCTACATATCTGATGGTAAAGGACCCTTAGCAATTATCAGCGGTTTCCAGCTCATAGCCCTTTTTTTGCCCTGCTCTCTTGCTCAAGGAAAATAAACTTTTGTCCCTCTTTTTTTCATTTGAGTACCTTGCTCTACTGTGCTATTCCTGCACCAGTCTCTCGGAACCTACAAATCTGATGGTAAAGGACCCTTGGCAATTATCAGCAGTTTCCAGCTCATAGCCCTTTTTTGCCCTGCTCTATTGCTCAAGGAAAAGAAACTTTTGTCCCTCTTTTTTTCATTTGAGTACCTTGCTATTCTGTGCTATCCCTGCACCAGTCTCACGGAACTTACATATCTGATGGTAAAGGACCCTTGGCAATTATCAGTGGTTTCCAGCTCATAGCCCTTTTTTGCCCTGCTCTCTTGCTCAAAGAAAAGAAAGTATGTTGTTCCCTAAGACCTGCCTGAAATACTTTCTTCCATTGTACTCTCTGCCACACGGGTAATAAAGTACGCTCTGAGCTTGGCAGCAGGCAGCCTCTACTATCCCTTCCTTCTACCCTATAACCAACTCACCCCCTATCCTTTGTTGTACCTCTTCGTACTAGCTTTCAACACTACTCCTGTTACACTCATCCTGCTCTCTCTCTTACTTACCTGCATTATAATACCATGTCCTCTAGGTGTCACTCTTATCTCTGCTATACAGTCTGTTGGACCCTCTGTATTTTTCAAAGGTTCATAGGTAGATACTAGGCTATCTGCCCTAGGGCATTTATAAGCCTAGCCAGAGTGTATTTGGCTTCCGCCTCCCTCTTAGATTAGCCTACTGTGCCTCTGTAAAGTAGGTCACAGAAGGTACCCTTTTAAGATTAGTTTACTGTGCCTCTGTCTAGCAGGGACACAGGAGAGATCCCAGGGGTGAATCTGCGATTTCCCATCCACGTGTCCAAATTTCGCTTGAAGAGGGTCAGCAAGGGGCTATGTCTAACATGAATTGGGATTCTATTCCAGAGTGAGGGGAGCCTCTGGGAAATGAATCTGTCCCTCCAGCATGTCCTATTTATTTTTGTGCTGAGGTTTAGGTCCCTGGAGCGTGTAGCTCTAAGGGACTTGGATTTTTTGAGGTGGAGCATGTCCATTAATTCTGGGTTTGACATGGCTTTGTACATCAGGCATAGATCGCCTCTGAGTAGGCGGTAAGCAACTGAGTAGAGCTGGAGTTTCTTTAGTCGAGCTGCATAGGACATCTGTTTGTAGCCCATGATCCTCTTGGTGAGGTACTTTTGGGGTCTCTCCAGTTGCTGCAGGTGTCGGGTAAGGTACATCCCAAAAGGGGCATTGTATTCAATTATGGGCCTGATGAGTGACGAGTAGAGGGGCACAATGACCTCTCTTGATCTAGATGTGAACCCTGTCGTGATAAGGTGGGCTATATAGAAGGTCTTTCTAACCACTTTGGCAACGTGATTATCAAAGGAGCGATTACTATCTACGTTGGTCCCCAAATCTCTAATTACTTCTTCCGTACTTAATGGATTACCACCTATGTGGTAATTTGTGGGCACCTTGTTTTTCCCAAAGGGGATGACTATGCACTTTTTAGCATTTAGCTTGAGGCCGTGGTTCTGGCACCAAGCATCCGTCTCTGTGAGACCCTTTTGGAGGATGCTTGTGTCAGCTGGAGATTTGATTATGGCCCCCAGTTTGCAGTCATCTGCAAACTTTGTCAGCCATAATCCCCCCTGTTAGCCTGAACCTCAGAGAAGTATATACCGAACAAGAGAGGTCCCAGAACGGAGCCCTGTGGGACGCCACTTGTAACTGGTTTGGATTCGGACATGGCACCTGTGATTCTGACCATGTGGGTTCTATCTCTGAGCCAGTTTGCAACCCATCTTGTGATATAGGGGTTGATATTTAAGCTGGTAAGCTTATTTATGATGCCCGAGTGGGGTATTGTGTCAAAGGCTTTTGCGAGGTCCAGGTAGGCTGTGTGGACTACCTTGCCTTCATCTATGGCTTTGGTAACTGTTTCAAAGAAATCAACTAGGTTTAAGAGGCAAGAACTGCCCTTAACAAAGCCGAATTGGGTAGGGTCCAGTGTCTGGAGGCTCCCAATGTCTTTGTTTATGAGTTCCATGATAATACGCTCCATAGCTTTACAGACCAGACTAGTCAGGCTTATGGGGTGATAGTTTCCGGGGTCCTTTTTGGCACAACCTTTGTGGAGTGGGACCACTGTAGCTGTATGCCATTCTTTGGGTACATATCCTGTAGTAAGGCTAAGTTTGAACAGTGACTTAATGTGAGGGTTCAGTTCTTCTTGGAGCTCATGTAAGACACAGCCTGGGACACCGTCCTGTCCCATAGATGCTGTGTTTTTTGCTTTGGAGAGGGCAGCTTTCACCTGCGCATCTGTGATGTCAGGGAGGTTACATTCAGTTGGGATAGGCATTTGCTCCTTTGGGGGGGAAGGGGGGGAGAAGTTTGCTGAATCTGTCTGCCAGGATGTTGGCTATGTCTGTAGGTTCGGTATATTTTGTACCGTTATGCAACAATTCAGAGCATATCTGGGAGTTTCCACCCATGTTTCTGACATAACTAAAGAAGGCCTTGTGATTATCTTTAGTGTCTAGGGCAATTTTTCTTTCGAAACTGGCCTTTGATGATTTTATTAGGGATCGAAGTTTCTTGCTAATACTGATCAGAGATGCCTTCCCTTTTTGGGATTTTGCTCTGTCATGTAGTAGCTTCCTCCTTCTGTTGTATAGCTTATTTATGGCCGGGGTCCACTAGACCGGTCTCCTGTTTTTGGAGGAGTGAGTCTTGGTTTTATTTGGGATAACACGATCCATGCATTCCTGCAGGTGCTCATAGAATGCATTTGTAAAGGATTCTGCGGATTGGGCTGTATTATCCTCTGGCCCAGGGGCTTTGAAGGATTCCACCTCATTCTTGAGAAGGGCAAAGTTGGCTTTGGAGAAATTCTTTACAGTGATTTCCTTGGCTGGGGGTGGGGACGGGATATGGATGTCCAGGGAAATTTGTTTATGGTCTGATCTTACCAATGAGGGGTTTACCTCTGGTGTGGAACATAGAGTCCCCATGTTGGTGATGACCAGGTCCAATATGTTGTTCCCTCTTGTGGGAGTGGTGACCAGTTGTTCCATTGCGTTAGAGTTTACAAATTCAAGGAACCGTTGGGCGAGGGTGTGTGGACTTGAGTAGTTTTCCCAGTCAATGTTTGGGTAGTTAAAGTCACCCAATAACATAGTGTTTGGAGAGACCTTCATATTCTCCAGTGTTCTCAGGAATGCCAAGTGAGGTTCCTGTAATAGGGAGGGTGTTCTGTAGCAGGCTACAAACTGCAAGGCAGTTTTGCCCACTGTTAGTTGCAGATGGATGGTTTCCGATGCTTCGTGCAGTGCCACTAACCTGGAGGTGTAGGTATCTTTGATGAATATAGATACTCCCCTCCTTTTGTGCTTTGGTCCAAATTTTGGGGTTGAAACTCATGGTATGAGTTATAACCTGGTAGTGCTGGGGTGCTCTCAGGAGCCCTGAACCAGGTTTCTGTTACTGCACAGACATCGATTTTCTCCATACTGAGGAGAGTCTCGAGTGCGTGCATCTTGAGGTTTAGACTTCTGGCAGTGAGTAGCATTACCTTTAGTTTTTTTATCTTTGGGTTGTCTATGGAGGTGGGTTTGTCCTTTGAGCCTTGCCTAAAAAAGGCACTATGGGGGTGGCAAGAGCCTTGGCCAGTATACGAAAGCCTAAGGGTGACAGGTGCAAACCATCCCTAGTGAAGCAACGTGGCTTGTCGAGCATGTCATCCCAAGCTGACAGACACTGGATCCCCTTTGAATGACACCAATACTTTAGCCAATTGTTGAAACTGATCATTTTGTCTTTATACTGTGGCATCATTCTTGGTGAGGGCAAGATGCTACTCAAGGTCAGGGACATACCAGCCTGGGCTACATGGTCAGAGAGCTCCTCTATATCTCTTTTCATGTAGTCCAGGGAGGTACGTCTCAGGTCATTCACACCAGCATGGACAATGACGGAGTCATACTTGTACTTGCTTTGGAGTGACCTGAATGCTTGTGTTATGTGGCGGATCCTGGCACCCAACAGGCAGCTTACAGTGACCTTCTCCTTGTTCAGCCTGGTGAGTGGGACGTCAGTGTGCCGGACAATAGAGTCCCCTATAACAAGTGTATTTGGTGTGTTGTTTGGCCTTATGGGCTGTAACTGTGAGGCACACTGATTTTGTGAGATATGTGATTTGTGGGTATTGTTGAGGGGTGGCTGTTGCTTGGATATCTGCTTAGGAGGTCTTTGCTGTTTAGGCAGATTTTTATTTAGAGCCCTCGAGTATGTTTTTGTGTGTTTATGTGTTGGGTATGCAGATGCAATAGGTCTGTGTGAGACTGGATTTGTGGTGTGGGTGGTTACCTTTTCCTCCTGACTGACTGTGCCAGTCTTGGGTTGAGAGAGCTCTGCCTCCAGATTGGCTGTGTAACTGCATCTCTCACATGCATTAGAGTTTGTTGGAAGGAGGAGAGGGTTGTCTGTGTACATAAGGCAATTGTAACATTGCCTCAAAATTCCCAGATTCACCAGCTGGACTGGAGAGTAACCTTGAAACTGACCCTTGGACATACCAGATTAGTATAGGGAACTGGTTTTTTACTGATCAGATTAGGGAAGGGAACTGATTTTTCACTTGATCAGGAAGGACCAATCGGGAGTCTAATACTTATGAGAAGTCAAGGAGGGTGTAGTGCTTTAGTTTGTTGGTGTTTCCTTATACGAACAGAGCAGGTGCAGGGCTTTAGAAAGATAATAGAGTGATTACTTTGAGAGTTTGAACAGTTCTAAGGGAAAAAGTGAAGAGCAGACTTTGTGGAGCCTGGAATAGTTTAAACCTGTTTAGGCGGCGCTGACGCTGCTCAGTCAAAAACTGCGCAAAAAGAGAGTTGTAGGGTTTTAAGATAGAGAGATCAAGGAGTTTAGAATTGACCCAAAATGGCCAATAAAACTACAGCTTCTAGGTAGTAACCACTCCTCCAGGGAGAGGCAGGCTGTTCAGTGTTTACCACTGCCACTGGTGAACACAGAGACTTCCCTTTAGCCCAAGCAAGCACTGGCCTTCTAGAAACTTCCAAACAGCTCAGAACAGCAAATCTGTAACTGAACTTTCTTAACTTTCAGCTACTTACCCTAATATCTCCAAAGGCCCAGACCTGGGCCTATTTCACCTTTGTCTAATTTATTGCTGTCTAAATCTACCTCTTCTAGACTCACTCTTTGCTGTTACTACCCACTCCTGCCTTATCTGTCTTTCCTTCAGTAGCCAGTACTGCTGATTGATTTCCCCTCTAGCTGCCTCTTTACCTGTTTCTACCTGCTCCATTCACCCTGCGGGCTCACTCTGCTCCCCTACCCTACCCCCATATCCCACCCACCCCCAGTGGTCACAACCTTATACTTCCTTAACCACTCCCCATTTACCAATCATCCACTCCCTCACTCCACCACATTACTCACTTATTGCCTACTCCTAATTACTTACTACATCCCACCTCCTAAGTATTTACTAGATCCCACATACTCTTTTCTCTTCAAATCACCCCACCCTTTTCCATTCCTTGTTCCTTATACTCCTTTTCTCTCAGATACATCTTTATACATCCACTTACTAGGCCTATCTTCAGCTTACCAAGAAACTCTAACTCATTCCTCTATTTATTAATTTTTAATACTTTACTTGTCTCCCTTATCCTTACTTCCTATGAACACCTAACCTGTACCAATTTTCAACACCCGCCAAGGCAAACAACTCCTCTCTCTAAGATAACCTCCCTACCCCACAGCAATATAACCTCCTCACCTTCATGCCTCCTACCACATTTTCACAGACTTACACACATTAAATATTTTCAAACCAGAAAACCTTACCCTATTTTTTGTTACCTCACCAAATGTTTGCATAATCCTCTACTGTATCTACTACTACACGGTGATATACATCTTAACCCAGGACCAAGTAATACCATCCTAGATTCCCAATCAGTCCTTCCTACAACATTTCATGCTCCCACTACTACACCTAACTCACTCTCTATAGCCCACCTCAATATACGGAGTATAAACAATAAAATTGCCCAACTACATTCCCTGCTACACACACATTCTTTTGATATCCTATGTCTAACAGAAACTTGGCTCAAACCAGTAACTAAGGATAATGATATAATTCCACCTGGCTACAACATCCTGAGACTAGACCACCTGTTCAAGAAAGGTGGTGGGGTGGCAATATTGTATAAATCTAACTTACAAGTTACCTCACTAGATATACAACCTCCCTCACACAGCAATGCTGAAATTTTGATCTCTAAGCTCCAGATAAATCCTAATAAAGCCTTGTACATCATTTGCTCCTACATCCCCCCAGGTACATTAACACTCTTGAAAATACCCTTAGCTGGCTTTCTACATCCTTCCCTCAAGAAACCATACTGCTAGGTGATTTTAACATTGATTGGAATTGTTGTACTTCTCCTAAACCTACTACTCATATAAACCTTTATGGCTTCCACCAAACCATTACCTCCCCCACTAGAACCAATAAACCTAGCAACAAACAAAGCATCTTAGACTGGATATTAGTGAACAATAATCTCCTTACCTATAAAACAAATGTACTTCCTGATGATATTAGCGATCACTCACACTTATTACTAGACAAAAAACATTTATCTTCAATCCATTAACCTATAGACTAACTCATAGCAAGAAAAATCTAGACCTAGTTAGCTACCAAGCTGAGCTCAAAGCCTGTAACTGGTCACCCCTAAAGTACCTGCCTCTTGATGAAGCTGTCTCTTATTTTAATAAGACATTTTTGCAAATTCTAGACCACCATGCCCACTCCCATAGGGTCAGGACTAGGAACAAACCTGCTCCCTGGCTCTCAAAAGAGACCAGGTGGAAAATACTGCTGAGAAATAAAATCTGGGACAAATGGAGAACTACCAAAAACCCAACCGACCATCAAAACTTTAGGCAACTTAGAAATTTGACAAAAAAATTAATACTCCTTGAGAAAAAACACTATTACCTAAAATTCCAACAAACCCAAAATCAAAACCCTCAAAAATTCTGGTCAGGCATAAATAAACTACTCCATCCTGGACATGCTAAAACTCCCACCCCTTCTAATTTTACTCAGAACTCATCCAATCAAATTGCGGACACTTTTAACAAATTCTTTTCTGAAACAGTGCAATCTTTAGCAAAGTCCCTGTCACATACTAACACTACTGAGCCACTTTCTCTTATCAACAAATCCCCCGTATTTCAGCTCCAGCCAGTTCCAACTTATTTTATCCTTTCCTTACTTCTTAAACTCAAGCCATGTACTCCTTCAGGAGATGCCATTCCTGCTGAATATTTACAGATGGCAGCTGAAGTACTTGCCTATCCCATTTCTATTCTAATAAACAGAACCATTACTGAAGGTACTATCCCAGCCATCTGGAAAGTCTCTCATATTATCCCACTGCATAAGGGAGGTAACTCAAAAGATCTATCAAATTTCTATCCCAAAGCCCTTCTCTCTCCATTAGCAAATATTATGGAGAAATGTATCCATCAGCAATTACTTGATCATCTCCTTCAAAATTACCTACTAGCTGATTGCCAACATGGTTTCAGGCCTTTTCATAGCATCACAACTGCACTCTTAACCTTTACTGACTGTATTAATAAGAATTATAACAACAACCTACTTTCCTCAGCACTCTTCTTAGACCTCTCCAAAGCCTCTGACATGGTTAACCATCAGTTATTGTTAGATATACTGAAATCACTGTCACTTGATGCTCAAGCACTCAAATGGTTCAAATCCTACCCAGAGAATAGAAAACAAGCAGTTCTCTGGGAAAGTAGCTTATCCTCTCAACTCTCCATCACCCTGGGAATTCCACAAGGATCTATCTTGGAGCCTCTCCTTTTTTCCATTTTTATTAATTATCTGAGTGCTTCCCTTCCTCTAACCACCACCTTACAATATGCTGATGACTCTACACTAATCTGTGCTGCTGACTCCACTACCGAACTGCAGACCAAAACCCAAAAAGTTTTTACCTTAGTTGAAAATTGGTTCCACAACCACCGTGTCCTCCTCAACCCTAACAAAATTAAGTTATTATCGTTTACTCCTACTCAAAAGTCTTCCTCTATCTATTTCACAGTTATATCCAGAAATGGAACTATAATAACACCAGACACAATCACCAAACTTTTAGGTGTAACAATTGACAATAATCTTAACTTTGACTCACACATTAATTTGACCATTAAATCAGTAAATAGAAAACTTGGCTCCCTTTACAGGCTTAAAACCTTTCTTACTCCCTCAGCTAGGACCACTATTGCCCAGACACACCTTATATCCACTCTTCTGTACACCTCTCCCATCAACTCTAACCTTTCCAAAAGCAATCTGAACAAACTATCAACCTCATATAATAATATAGCTAGATTTGCTACTGGTTCCGCATTTCGTACCCATCACTGCCAAAACCTTAAACAACTAGGATGGCTGGAATTACACAGTTTCTTCTTCAACAACTTATAATTACCCATAAGATCTTATATCATCCAATACACTCTCCCATACTATGTAACATTATCAAACCTTATAAAAATCTTACAACACTGCGCTCAGCAAGCAAGCTACTAGTAGCCTCCATTAAATCCAACAATAAATCTGGGGACTGCCTATTTTCTAACTTTGTTGGAACTAACTAGAACAAACTTCCATCTAATCTTACATCACTTACATCAACACCCCTTTTTAAGAAACAACTAAGAACTTTCCTTCTATCCCAGTAGCTATGCCCTTGTACAAATCCTGACTGAGCTGCTGTTTCTTTCTTGCCTATCACCTCTATGTTCTTATTATTCTTACCAACTTCCTTTGTACTTTTTCAGTATCACCCTGCAAGTATGTGACTTTTTCTAGTAACAAAAAGTATTTAAACTCTCTGTCTCAATTAAATACTTCTACTCCCCCTTTTCTTACCAGCTCTGACTCATCTCTTATGCCCTTCTATGAGGGCTTTAGTTAACAACCTGCTTAACAGACATACCCTATGTATCTCCTTATTCTACCTCTCGGTGCTATCCTGTTGTAATTCTGCTTATTTAATGAAGTTTTTAGGCTAAACAAATTGTCAACTTTGTTCTCAATGGAAATATCTTGTATTCTTTCTCACCTGGTTACACCTATGTAACGGAGCTGTTTTTTTCCCTATTTGTTGCTAATATATTGTTGTTTTGGCTTATTTTAGATTCAATTTAACATATTTGGAAAATTGAAGTATGTTTTAACTATGTCATTTTGGAGTTTTTCTCCCCAAGCCTCTACTGAAAATGGACATATATCTAGTTGGACTAGCCCGGTCAACAAATTTAAAATAAAATAAACAGGAGGAAGAAAATCATGGCAAAAATTAGGAGGTGCAGCACCCAGCAGGATAAAAGCACACTCATCAAACTAAACAAACAACCCAGAGGACAAACAAGGTCTACCAAAGCCAAATTTGAGGTAGGTTTGGCCTGCCTCCCAGGCCAAGGACATCCACAAAGCATTCTTTAGCTATGTCCGGAACCTCAAATGCAATGCACAATTGTGTGCAGAGCTCATTGTAAATGGAGCCACCTATACTGAGCTAGAAAATATAACAAACCCCCTGGCTGATAAATTCAGCTCCAGCTTTACTTGTCTCTCCTCCTCAACCTTCCCTCAGGAAATATGATCAAATATAACTCCTCCTACTATCACTAGGGAATAGGTCCTTAATGCTCTCTCTAAGACCAAGAACACTGCATCAATGGGTCCAGACAATATTCCAGGATGCCTTTTAAGTAGCATGAAACATGACCTATCGGGGCATCTGGAATTACTATTTAACTGTAGCCTCCAAACAAGCTTCGTGTCTCATGAATGGAGAAAGGCAGCAGTCAACCCTCTGCACAAAGGTGGGCCATCTACAGACCCATACGTCTCACTAGTCTTATATGTAAAGCCAATGAAAGACTTATCATGGAGATGATCAACAGACAGATATAGTAAACCTCCAGATACTGGACCCAACCCAGTTTGGTTTCATCAAGGGCAGATCATGCCTACTCAACCTGGTGGAATTCTTTGAGAAGGTCACCAAAGCAATGGATAGGGCAAAATCTTTTACACTGCCTACCTTCACCTGGACAAGGCATTTGACACAATACCCCACTCGAGCATTGTTGACAAACTCAAGAGGTTAGGTACAAACCAGTATGTCACCCAGTGGATAGCCAACTAGCTCACAGACAGGAGCCAGGAAGTTAGAATTGAGGAGTCCACCTCTACAAAGAGGCCAGTCACAAGTGCTGTCCCTCAGGGATCAGTCCTTGGACCACTCCCTTTTGGCATTTACTTCTCAGAAGTCAAGGCCAACGTCAGTGGTTTCTGGCCGACTAAATTTGCAGATGATTGCAAATTAGGAGCCGTCATTGAATCTCACACTGACACAGATGTTCTCCAGGAGGGGTTGACACAGACAAACAACTGGTGTCAGAGTCATGGACTAAAACTAAATATGCATAATATTATCCTTTGGGAAGTCATCCACCCCTGGTAACTATCACACTGACAACACATCCCTTAGAGCTGACCAAGTAGTTAGGGCCTTAGGGACACACATTAATAGTAATCTAGCCTTTGATCATCATGTGTCTACAGTGGTGAGGAAATCATTCTATGTTGCGCAACTTATAAACAAAGGTATGGCATCTAAGCCCAAGGAAGTCATTGTTCCGCTGTATTCGGCATTCATCAGACCTATCATTGAGTACAATGCCCCCTTTGGTATGTACCTAACCAAGCATATCCAACAGCTGGAATGTCCACAGAGGTTCCTCACTAAAAGAATACAGGGCATAAGTAATATGTCCTATGCAGACCACCTCAAGGTCCTCTCCATGTATTCTGTCTCCTACAGGCCTTTGAGGGGAGATCTATGCCTGGCATACAGGGCATTGTCAGACCTCACTCTGATGGACCTCCTGCATATCCACAAAACAAACAGTACCAGAATTATCCGTTCTAAAATCTTTAACCTTGCCTGTGATATAAATAGGACCTGCTGAAGAGATAGGTATGTATCCCAGAGACTACCCCGTCTATGGAACAGGCTTCCCATCCATGTGAAACAGAGTTCTTCCCTAATCCAATTTAAGTGCAACTTAGACAACTGGATGGGAAACCGGAAATTCATCCCTGGTTTGGCACCTATGCCTCTGATGCAAACAGGCAACCTGTAAATGGTTTATCTCCCAGGCCCATGCTTACACTTATCAAGGGTATCAGAACTTGTCAGAGATTTGGGATGCATGGCTAGGCTTAAAAAGGCCCTTGTGGTCATTAGCCTAGTAAACACCTATGAACCTATGAGAGAGAGGCATATTTAATAATTTATGTTATTTATGTCTAACATGGCTATCATATTTCTCTGTAGGGTTTTCTGTTGAGAACATACACTCCAACTAAAACTAAAAAGTTCCCTGGTAATTTTCTTTATACAGGAAGATGTGGCATTCTCTTGAGCTCCCATCCTTCTTGTCTATTGTATGTTATATACCCACTGCAAAAGTCCTCCCCACTTTACCTACCTAACCATAATTTACCTTACTTGTTCTTTGCTGCGGTATAAATGTCTGCATATCTGTATTCCCCTACAACTTCCTATGCATTTACTGTTTCTAACATGTTTAAATAGTGACTTTTCCCTTACTGAAACAACAAAAATAATAAACCGCAGTACTTAGTATCTCTATAGGCAAGCTTTTCTACTAACTACACCTGCACCTGGTTAATCCCATGTTTTGCAACTCTTTCTGCTAACCCCCATATAATTACTATGACTCTGTAACATTGCACCTTTTGCTATTATTTATTACCTTGCTCTTTCTCCTAACGGCTTTTCTAGTGACATCACATTTTTACTCTTTCTACCACATAAAACGTCTTACCTTGCTCACCTCTAAGTGTACACATATTTTTTTCTCTCCTTCGTACTTCTTTGCTGTTTCAGCTGGTGCATTCCTGGATCACTCATTACTCTCCAGACATTATTATTTTACAGAAACTTGGCACAAACCACATAAAAAAGACTCAATCCCCCCGCCCGATTGTACTATCATCTGCTATGACAGATTAAATAAAAAAATGTGGTGGTGTAGCTATCATGTTTTCTAGCCATATCTCTGTCTTTCTTTCTTCAATTTCTCTACCTAAATTCATCTCTGCTGAGATCCTTGTCTCTCACTGTAAATTAAATGAGCATAAAACCTCACATTACCAGTGAGCAAATACTCCCTACCGGTTACGGCATACTCAGAGTAGACCGGCTAAACAAGAAAGGAGGCGGTGTAGCTATAATATTTAAACAGTATCTAAACATCCAGATCTTAAAATCATCAGCTCCACAAATAGGCAATGAAGAAATAATATATACCAACCTCAAAATAAACCAAAAAAACCATCAACATAATTGGATGCTACTTCCCACCTGGCCAAAACATCCCTCCACTAGAAAACCTACTCAGCTGGTCTACCCAACATCTCCCCCAAGAAACTATCATTTTAGGTGATTTCAATATTGATTGGCAATCCTGTTCTGGCAACAATCCAACCCATCATATAAACCTTCATGGCTTCACCCAACTAGTCCAGTCGCCAACCAGGATAAATAAAAACTCCAGCAAGCACACTACCCTGGACTGGATACTAGTCAGTAAGAGCCCCCAGTCATATATAACAGGCTGCTTATCAGATAGCCTCAGTGATCACTCCCCAATATTCCTACTCAAAAAATACCTATACCAAGCTAAACCTGTCATCTACCGTCAAATACATAAAAAACTAAACTTTAACCGACTCACATTCATCTCATCCCTCAAAGAATGTAACTGGCATCCCCTAAAGTACCTCAGTCTTGATGACGCAGTTGAATTTTTTAATACTTCCTTCCTGAGCATCCTTAATTACCATGCCCCCATAAGACTTTCCAGAACGAAAGCACAACCCTCCCCATGGCTACAGAAAACCACTAAGTCAGAAATGAAAAAAAAGGGATAAAGCCTGGGAGCACTGGCGCAAAACCAAAACCCCCTCAACTAGACAGAAATTCCTAGAACTACGCAATAGAGTTAAAAAGCTAATAAAAGAGGACAAATTCCAATACTACCAGTCTGCCCTAGACTCCTCCCAACACAGCCCCAAACAATTCTGGTCCTCCATAAACTCCATCCTCCACCCAGGTAAAGTCAGTACCCCTCCTCCTAATATCCCTCACTCCTCCAAAAATATTGCTACCTCATTCAACACACACTTCACACAAACCATACTATCACTAGCTAAACAACACAACCTTCCTCCCCTCCAACCCACACTTTCAACTAGTAATCTCCCCACTGCCTTCTCTTTTTCTCCTGTACCTACCTCCAACATAAAAAAACTCTTAACTAAACTTAAGCCCACCAAATTAGCAGCAGACAACCTCCCAAGTGAATACCTACAAATCGCAGCTGATGCTCTGGCCTACCCAGTATCCATCTTGATTAACCGATCTCTTTCAGAAAGTTACGTTCCCACACTGTGGAAAGTATCACATATAATTCCCCTCCACAAAGGCGGCCCCTCCACAGAACTAACCAATTACCACCCCATAGCTAGTCTCTCTCCACTCTCCAAAATACTAGAGAGATGCATACATTCAAAGGTCTCAGACTACCTCCTTACTAACAACCTCCTTTCCAATACTCAGCATGGTTTCCGACCAAACCATAGCACCACCACTGCCTTAGTCTCCTTTACTAACACTATCTTTCAGCATAAAAACAATGGCTATCTCTCCTCTGCTACTTTCCTAGACCTATCTAAAGCATTTGACATGGTCCCACACAAACAACTCATCTCTGTCCTCAATAACCTATCCTTCTCTCAATCAGTCACCAACTGGTTTCAAAGTTACCTGTCTGACCGCCAACAATCCGTTGTATGGCAGAATGACATATCTCCCCAACTACCTGTCTCTATAGGGGTTCCCGAAGGATCCATCCTAGGACCGCTACTCTTCTCTGTTTTCACCAATAATCTAGCCTCTGCCACCAAACATGGCACACTCATACAATACGCATATGACTTAACCATCATCTGCTCAGCCCAGTCCCTACCCAAACTGCAAAAAGTCACACAGGAAGCCTTTTCCTCTGTTGAAACTTGGTTATCCAATACCCAATTAATAGTGAACCCAAACAAAACTAAACTACTCATCTTCCAACCCACCAAACATACTCAAAACAACTCTCACTTTAACATCACAGCAAAAGACAACACCACTATATACCCAACTGAACACACCACATTGCTAGGAGTGGAAATAGACAATAAACTAAAATTTGACATTCACATATCTGTGACCATAAAAAAAGTCCACAAAAAACTAGGAGCGTTATACAGAAATAAGCAACTTCTCACCAAAGCAGCAAAGATTTCAATAGCAAATTACCACCTTATCTGCACCCTACTTTATGCCTCTTCAATATATACCAACCTAAGGCAATGCAATCTAAACAAGCTAGAGACCTGCTACAACAAAATCACCAAATTCGACACGGGGCATCCTACCGTAGTCACCACTGTCTCTCACTTGCTGAATTGGGCTAGCTTGAACTCCCTCACCTCCTTCAATGGTATCGACTATCACTCGCCCACAAACTAGTAAACCATCCACTAAATGTCCCATCCCTCCAGAATCTACTCCAACCCTATCACACCACCAGACCACTAAGATGTAGCAACAAAAATCACTTGCAGATCACTAAAGCTAATAACTCTGCTGCTGAAGCACTATTCTCTTGCGCCATAGCCAACATATGGAACTCCCTCCCACCCACAATTAAATCCATACCATCATGCACCCACTTCAAAACTTTACTAAAAGCGCACCTAAAAACATGCTGACTATGCCCTTGCAACTCCCACTCTAATATCACCCACCCCATCCAACCACTACCTTTCTTTCCACCCCACTAACTACCTTGATTATAGCAAGCTCAGATGCTCATAAGCCTAGTACTTATTATACAGCAGGAACTTCTTATTGTAACATTTGTTAATGTCTGTTATGTACTTCACAGATAAAGATTCTAATTGTCTACTGATGTGCTATGTTCTTCATCTGTGAATACGTTTGTAATTAATTGCTATGTTAAATTGTTAATCGCTATGTAATCCAATGTAACTACTGTCTGTTTATCTTAAGCTTGGAGCTTTTCTCCCCGGGCCTCCGCTGAAAATGGATCTACGTCCAGTCGGACACTCCCAGTCAACAAATGTAAATAAATAATAAATAAATAAAACACTATGTATAAATGCCCTATATATTCCCCCAGGAAATAACATCCCTATTCTGGAAGACATCCTACACTGAGTGTCTAGTTCCATTTCTCATGAAATAATTCTTGGTAATGTCACTATTAACTGGCAAACATCACATCAGACTACCCTTCCACTAATATCAGTCTATATGGTTCCAAATAACTCATAACTTCCCATACTCACTACAACAAAGCTAATAACACTGGGACTACTCCGAACTGTATCCTAGTCTCAAATCCAAACCTTTATCACTCTCCAGAAACCCTCCAAGACTTCCTCAGTGATCACCATCCCACGTATGTTCAGAGACTAGCAACTCACCATATCAAAAAAGAAGTTATGTACTCACCATAACATTCCATGTGAGTTGTTCACCTCGCCTACATTCTTACAGATGGGTTCAGAGCCGATGCTTGGCTCCAAGTCGGCCTACTACAAAGCTTGAGGTTTACAGACAGCTCGAGGCCTAGTCCCTATTCCATAATGCACCTAGAGTTACCTCAGATCTTGTTTGCTGAGTATAATAATACCATGTGCCATTCTTATCGCTCTTTATGAGAAAACCCATAGAAAGATTGGGCAACTAGGATAAAACTAGCATCTCGGTCCTCGAAAAAACCTGGAGGGGGTAGGAGGGTGGGAAGTAAGAATGAAGGTGAGATGAACTCACATGGAAAGTTATGGTGAGTACATAACTTCTTTATGTGAAGTTCTATCTCGCCGTTCATTCTTACAGATGGGTAGCGTCCCAAGCACCATCTTTCTCGGGTGGCTCATGAGAGTATGTTTTTCAGGACACTAGACCCAAAAGAGGCCCTGTCCCTGGAGGCCTTGTCAACTTTGTAATGGGTGATAAAGGTATGAGGTCTTGACCAAGTGGCTGCTGCACAAATGTTGTCTATAGGAAGCCTAGCAGAAAAGGCAGAAGAAGTGGATACTGCTCTGGTAGAATGAGCCTTAATTTTGTGTTGTAAGGGCATATTAGTAGCCAAATAAGCAAATGTGATACAGTCAGATAACCATTTAGACAGTGTTGTTTTTGCCACTGGCATACCTTTTCTGGAATCTGAAAATGAAATGAAAAGCTGTTCTGATTTTCTGAACTCTTTTTTTGTTCTATCCAAGTAAAATCTGAGCTGTCTATGAACATCAAGCTTGTGCAGCATATACTCTAAATTGTTGGTGTGATTGGGAAAGAACACTGGCAAATCTATGATCTGGTTAAGGTTAGATTCAGTACAAACTTTGGGTAAAAATGAAGGATTTGTTCACAGAGACACTCTGTCAGCGTGAAAAATCAAATAAGTAGGCTTTATGGAAAAGGCCTGAAGTTCTGACACTCTATGGGCAGAAGTGATGGCTACTAGAAAGATAGTCTTCCATGAAAAGTATTTTAGATCACATCAGGAAGCTGGTTCGAAAGGTGGGAGAATAATACGTGAAAGCATAAAATTTAAATTCCATGGGATATAAGGGGATTTCACAGGTGGTCTGAGATGAAAGGTCTCTTTGAGAAAGGCTTTAGATAGCTTGCGAGACATTATGTTTAATCCTTCATAGCCAAGGTGAAAATTAGAGATAGTGGCAAGTTGTACCCGAACTTTTGCTGCTGCAGCTCCTTTATTGAAAAGCATAGTCAAAAACTCTAATATGGCAGAAATAGGGGCTTGCTAGGGATCAATGTCATTTTGAGAAGCCCATATAGAAAATATTTTCTATTTGCTAAGGTATAGCTTCCTAGTAGAGGACTTATGAGAAGATAGCAATATGTGTTGCATTTCATTCGAGAGGTTATGGAACCTGGCTATGTTGGGAATTGGAGAAGCCAAGCTGTCAGTTTCAGGGACTGAAGAGAGGGATGAAGAGCCCTCGATGAATGCATCAAAAGATATGGAACTGGGTTCAGAATCCAAGGCTCTTCTAACAGATGAAGTCGAGAGAACCAAATGTGATGAGGCCAATGAGGGGCTATTAGAATGATGATTCTTCCCAGGGCTTTTGCTTTCTGCAATACTTTCGGAATAAAGGGAATTGGTGTAAATGCATATAGGAGACCCGGAGGCCAATCGTGTACAAGTGCGTCCCTTGAGGCTTCTCCTGGAGGGGGAATCAGGGCAAAGTAGCTTCAGCATTTTGTGTTCATGTGGTTGGCAAAAAGGTCGCAGCAAGACTGGCCCCACATGTGGAAAATTCTCTCCGCTATCTCTTTCTTGAGGGACTACTCATGAGGGAACAAAATTACCCTGCTCAGTTTGTCTGCTATCACGTTGGATTTCCCCGGGATGTGCATTGCTAACAGTAAGCGCTGGGAGGATGTTGCCCACTGCCATACTCTTAGGGCCTCATGACAAGGGGGATAGGACCTGGCTCCTCCTCCTTGCTTGTTCAAGTACCAGACCACCAACATGTTGTCCGTCTGAATCGCAATTGTTCCCAGAGGAAGAGAGTCCTGGAAGTACTGCAATGCCAAAAGTACCACTCTCATCTCCAGGACATTGATATGCAGATGTGTCTCTTGTTCAGTCCATGTGCCTTGGGCTGTTCTTCCCTGAAAATGCCCCCCTCCCTATCAGGGTCACTGTGGCCACTGGTGGGGGGAGGACAGAAGGACGACCTATCGTTAAATGAAGAGAGGTCAACCACCACTGAAGATCCTTTTTGCATGTGTTTGTGATCCTTATGAGATGAGACATTGGTAAGACCATTGAGTGAATAACAGCCATTGCAGAATCCACATGTGCATGCGACCCAACTGTATCGCTACTATTGCAGCTGCCATCATGCCTAACAATGTTAGCACTTCTGATACTGCAGTGTTGTCTTTGGATACACTATTGTGGACCTGCTGATGAAGCAATAACATTCTTTCTGCTGGAAATCTCAAAGTGGTGGTGGTGGTGTCCAATTCTGCTCTGATAAAAACTATATGTTGCGATGGCGACAAGGCAGACTTTTCTGAATTTATTGTAATGCCCAGTTGACTGCAGAGAGTAAGAGTGTTGTCCCTGGCTTGTATTAGCTGATGCCTGGTGGTGGCGGTGAAGAGCCAATCATCTAAGTACGGAAACACCTGGAATCCCAAACACCTCAGGTGAGCCGTGACCACTGCCATACATTTGCTGAACACTCTGGGGGCTGTAGTGGGACCAAAGGGCAGGGCTCGAAACTGGTAATGATTGGCTCCCAGCCAGAAGCACAGTTGATCCCTGGATGGTCTGGCCATTTTTATATGGTAGTAAGCATCCTGTAGATCTATCGAGCACATTCAATTGTCTTTCCCTAAAAAGGGAAGTAACAACTGAAGCGTGACCATCCATCTATTTCTTTACAGATCTGTTTAGTCTACTGAGGTCCAAAATAGGTCTCCAGTCCCCTGTCTTTTTTGGAACTAAAAAGAATCTTGAGTAAGTTCCGGATCCTATCTGGTCTGCTGGTAGTGGTTAGATGACTCTTTTTCTTAGCAACGTTTGGACCTCTATTGTTGCTTGTTCCCTGTAACTGGGTGGAATGTCCGGGATTTTTGTTGTGAATGGAATGGCAGTGACAAAAGGAATGAAAATATCCTCTGGAAACTATACTTTGTACCCAGTTTTCATTTGTTATTTTGAGCCAGGCATCTGGATACAAAAATAAGCGACCCCTGACTGCCTCCAGAGTAGGACAGTCGGGCCTCCTTCAGGAGCGCTGGTAGGGCTTCCCAAAGAACTGGTCTCTGTTGCCCCAGTTTTGCAGACCCCCACTGCCGTGAGGGTATTGTCATCCATTATTGCCCCTTCTTCTGCCCTTAGAGGGGGGTTCACCACGTGTGTCCAGAAAGGCTCCTTGGGCTTTTTGGAACCACATCTTTCCTCCCTTTTAACCCTTAGGGTAGGGTCTGGTAGGGGTGGAAAAACAGACTCTGACGGCAGACAGAGTCTTTCCTTCCTGGTCACACCTGGTCAAAGTTTCCTTAACTTTGGGCCAGAAAAGGGACGAGCCATCAAAAGGGGTGTTGACAAAGGATGACTTAAAGGGCTCCATGAAGGAACACAAGCACATCCAGGAATGTCACCTGAGAGCAATTCCAGTACCCGCTGCTCTACTCATTCCATCAGCTGCATATGAAATGAGACGGGTCTATATCACTTAATCGAAGACACAAATCTTCTAATACAAATTCATCGAACCCTAAACATCGAATGACAAAAACCACGAACGGCCAAAACCACAAATTATTTCCTAGGGAAAAAATGTAGTTGTCCGTTCCTGGAGTTTGCCCTTTACCCCAACACTGAGCGATCTCGGAGTTGGTATATTTAGTTAGGAGGGGTGTGGGGGGCAAAGCCCCCCACTTAAATTACATTTGAAGTGTTTGTGTTGTTTGTATGGCCATGCAACTTTTTTCCCTTGCAAAAAATTTGTGGTTTTGTCCGTTTGCTGTTGTAGCCTCCTCATGGCTTTGAAGACACCACTGCTCCAATGAGAAGGGACCGCTGGATCCGAAGAAAAAAATGATCCCCTCGGCACCAGCACAGTGCGCTCCGAACCAGAAGTAGGAGCCAAACTCATCAGCGCCGAGGCCCCAAGAGGCAAAGTCAGAACCGACTATCCTCCTCAGACCCTACAGAAGAGTGTCGGCTCCTAGAATCCTCGATCGGTGCCGAGGAAGTCCAAGTAAATGGAACCAATGGCACTGGAACAGGCACTGGTTCCGAAGGCTCAACAATCATCAGGTCCGACTCCTCTGGCTCTGAAGGACCAGTATGGCTTCGAGGAGGAAAATAAGTCGATGGCAATACAGATTTAGTGTCCGAAACCACCTGGGACAGAGCCGACAAAAATTTAGCAAATGCTGGTGCCTGTAGCAACTTCTGCACAACATGATCCACATCCAAATCGGACAGGCTAATTGAGAACCGAGATGAATGGATGAATGGAGGTACTGACTGTAGAATATGTGATTTAAGAACTTCAGACACCGGTTCCAGAACTGGGGACCGGCCCCAAAAAGATAAGACGCTTGACTCCGAGGGCTGTGTTACCGACGTCAACTCTTTTTTAGATTTTTTTTACTTCCGAAGAAGCAGAAGCCTTTGAAGACTTGCTAGATGAACCCTGGTCATTCAAAGCTTTCTGAAATGATGGTTTATAAAGTCCTCTGTCAATAAGTTTTCTTTTTCACTCCTGAAGGACTCTGGATAAAAATGAATGGTAAATGGAGCAGCTTTCCTGTAAGTGCAGGGTCCCAAGACAATACACACAATTAACATGACTATCCGTGACAGACATTTTCTGTCCACATTTTGGACAATTTTTAAATCTTGACTTAGGATGCTTATCCTTAGCCGATCAGCCATACTCAAAAATACAGAATACAAACAGCAATGTACTGTACTGTAAAGAGACACACCCAAACAATTAACAAAGTTTAAGCTAAAGCTAAGATAAAGAAGTAAGCCCTAAATAACAAATGGGCTGAAAATTGAACTATTCAAAAAGCAAACACACACTCAATAACTACTTATTTAACTACCTATATAATGATTTTAAAGTACACCAAAGGGAAAGGGAATCTTAAAGGCCTGTAGAAAAAACGAGGCTAAAAAAGAGAAGAAATATCTCTAAAAATGAGCTATAAAGGCTATCACTATGAAAGATTATCAAAACTAACTAAAATATCTTTAGAACAATTTTTTAAACAACAATTTTAGTTTGAGAAAAAGAATTATACTGGCCCGAGCTGTGCAAGGAACCTCCGATCTATTGCAGTAGCAAACTAGATCTGAGGTAACTGTAGGTGCATCATGGGATAGGGACTTGGCCTCGAGCTGTCTGTAAACCTCGAGCTTTGTAGTAGGCCGACTCAGAGCTGAGGATCGGCTCTGAGCCTATCTGTAAGAATGAACAGCTAGATAGAACAACTTCACATCAATACCTTATAAAGACTGCTGTAACTTCTTAAATTTCAATTTCAACATCTTTAATGACATACTTAATAACATTAAATGGTCCAGCCTCTATTCCCTACCACTGGGTAATGCTGTTCTAAAATTTAATACAATATTTCTTGACATTCCCAATAGCCTCACTCCTATAAGAAAAAAAGAGAGTTAAATTCATCTAATCACTCTCGCTATCCCCTTCTAGCAGGCAATTAATGTATAAGACAGAATAACTCGGAGAAACTGGCAAAAATGCAAATCCAAACAGACATACAAATAACTTTGAAACATGACAAAAAAAAAGTTACTGCTGATAAGAAATATTATTACTTCAACCCACAGGACAACCAAAAACATAACCCCCCCAAAACTTTTGTCCATTATCAAGAAAATATTACATCCTGGGACTCCTAACCTTTGTCCAGACATTTTGCCCTTAGAAATTGCTTCTAAATTTAACTCCCACATTACATCCTGGGACTCCTAACCCTTGTCCAGACATCTTGCCCTTAGAAATTGCTTCTAAATTTAACTCCCACATTATAGACTCAATAGCTACCCTCATCTCAAACTCCCTACAGAATCCTGCCACCCCTAACAAACTTCAAAGTTGTAACAATGCCATTTTCAACTTAAAATCTGTCTCTACTTCCTATATAAAATTTATTGCACAAAGTTAAGCCCCAATCACCCTCTGTAGACAATCTCCCATCTGAATATCTAAAGATTGCTGCTCCCCCCTATTGCTTACCCAATCTCTATCTTGATTAATCGATCCATCCATGAGTCATATGTCCCATCTCTCTGGAAAGAAAAATGTACATCATCCTCTTCACGGAGGGGGGGGGGAACACACCACCAAAATAAAGTTCAGACCAATTGCAATCTTGCCCCCTCTTTCCAAGATCTTAGAAACATGTATTCATAAACATTTGCAATGCTTACTCCAAAAAATTCTATTAATCTCTACCCAACATGGCTTTCACCCAGATCATAGCACAACTGCCCTTGTTGGCTTTTTGGACTACTTCATTAAAGCCAGAGCTAACAACAATTTAGATTCTTCCCTGTTTTTAGATCTCCCTAAAGCTTTTGATACAGTCTGACATACCAAATTACTCTCAAAAATGTCTGCTTTACATTCAAAAGTGTAGATACTCAATTGAGAAGAAAATTAACCTAATGCAATCATCAATAAAAAAACTTCCTAAATTTATTGATCTTCTAATTATTTTGACACATCAAAATATCTCAGAAAAAGGACTTTTATCCAAAATTTATAAGATGATTACAAATACCAGAGAATATTTCAAAGAAAGTTATTGGAATTATTTTAATTTCATAAAATAATTATTATCCAAGTGAAGAAGAAAAAAATGTTTATATCATCCTCCAAACTACTTCCTCATTAAATTGGAAGTTATTTTCTTGGAAATTTAAGCATAGAGCATGTATTACTCTGCATAAAATTGAATTAATGTATAAAGATATTGGATTTTGGAGATGTAAGCTGAACATTAAACCAGACTGGCAGCATATGTTTTCTGAATGCAATATAATTTAACCATTCTGGAATTATATTAGTTTTTTTACAGTTACTATTTAATGATTAATTTTGTTTAATACTCCAATTCCTTCAAGTATTAAAAAAAATAAATCACTCACTTTTTTGGAGCATTCTATTAACTACAAAAATAAAATCACCAAGAGTTAGAAACATGAATCCACTCCATCTTTGAAAGAAATTATAATCACTGCAATGGAAGTCTGTCATCTACAATTACTTACTTTGAAGGCAAGAACAACTAGAACTACGTCATACAATGCCTGGATGAAACTTAAAGAACTGCTAAATAAACAGTCATCAACTGTTTAGAAACAAAGTTTACTTTATAAACGTATGAAGTTTATTGTTTATAGTAGACACCCTGTAAATAGTTGTGTTTATTTTGTTCTGATTTTCTTTATTCTTTGTTTACTGCTTTAACTATATCTATATCTATACATATATATATATATATATATATATATATATATATATATATATATATATATATATGTGTGTGTGTGTGTGTGTATATATATTGTAATGTTACATTTTATCTTTTTGTAAAATTTTAATAATATTTGAGCAAAAAAAAAAATGTCTGCTTTAAGCTTTTCCAGTACAACAGTCACTTGGTTCTCTAGCTACCTATCTAACTGGCTACAAGTTAAATGGTTCTCTACTTACTCATCTTTTCTCCCAGTTAATACAGGTATTCCACAAGGGTCTGTACTTGTCCCTCTCCTTTTTAACATATTTATAAATGATCTATATACATCTTCCCAACAAGCTACACTTATACAATATGCAGATTACTCCACTGTCATTTATTCATCTAAAAGTCCTTCCCAGTTACAGTCTATCACTCAGCAGGTTTTCAACACTATTGAAAACTGTCTTAGGGACAATCAGCTTTTCCTAAATCCAAATAAAACAAAACAGATCTTATTTCTCCCCAAACACACATAAAAGACACCTTCAAAATATCCTTTCTTAACAATACTGAAATTAAAGTTGTATCTCACACAAAGTTATTTGTTGTCATAATAAATGATCAACTAAAATTTGATCTTCATATTCAAAAGTGCATAAAAACACACCAAATCTGGGTATGTTCAACAGATTAAAAATATTCCTTACCAACTCCTAAAGAATTACTCTAGCCAATATATACTTCCTACCTTTGCTACTATATGTCTATCCCATTTTCACCAACATCAGATCACCCTAAAAATCAAACTTGAGCTTTGCTATAAAAAAGTAGCTAGATTTTCAGCCGATCAGTTATGCAATTCCCACCATTGCTCTGTCATCAGATATTTAAACGACTCCTCGCTCATAACATGGTACACCAATCCTCATACTGCCAAGCAACCAGCACCATTCATAACCATTAACTCCCTAATTGCCCTCTTCACTCATCTGAGAAACACCTCCTTGAAATCCATAAACCAAAAAATCTATTGGTCACTGCCTATATTCCTACTCAGTAGCCAAGGTCTGGGACAGTATTTCTACAAATATTAAAGCAATGCCATGTAGTCACATATTCAAACAATCTCTAAATAGATTTCTCCTTAATCCTGGCTCTGTACATGTCTTACACCAGGCTGACAATACCCATTATCCCCTTCTTCTCTTCTCTTCTCTTACTTTCTCTCCCCTCTATTCCTTCTCTTTCCCTGGCCCTTCATTTCCCCCCTTTCCTTTCCTCCCCTCTCTTATTAGCCAAAACACCAGCTACTTCTCTGAAGCCTCCCTACTTTAACTCCACTTCCTAATATCCTCCCAAATGCAAATTCTCTTTCTTTTCCTTTCTCTTAGTATTTTTCCTATATTGAAAATGTGTAACATCTTTACCACTGGTTCTCTGTTGACTGTACTTTACTAGGTGATCAATATCCTATGACTGTTGTTCAATATTCTCTGTATGATTTTCTGATCTGACTTTAATTTACCCTATATGTTAATTCTACTATTTGTTACTGCACTTCATGTGATAATAGTATGTAGTTAATTAATTGAACTATGTATGTTGGATTTTTTCTTCCTGGGCCTCTGTTGACAATGGGATTCATGCCCAGTCAGACTTTCCCAGAAAATAAATGCCAAATAAATGAATATTAGCAGAATCATAATATATCAAGGAAGAAGTATAATAAGTCGACAAAAGGCATTATCTCATTAATACCTATGTGGTGTGGAATGTCAAAACTTTATTATTCTATTCACATCTTGCATTTCAGAAAATCTTCTGAAAAACAAACTTAAAAAGCATAAAATAAACAAGTGCAAGTATTTTATGAAGAATAAAAAATATAAAAAGTCTGCAAATAGCAATGTTAGCAATAAAATGTATTATTTACAGTGATAATAGTCAGTGCATTTATAGCCTTTTCCCATAAATATTGTAATATATCATAATGCACACAATGTCCACATTATACTTTTCTAAACTTTCACAAACAAATGTTCATATCTTGAAAACTATGTAACCTAGACATATATTGTAAGAACATATTTGGTAACCAAACATAAGCTTTCACATAACTATACGAAATTCCTCTATAAGTGCATGCTTACTAAGATAGTTACAGAAATAGGAAAACAGATGTTTAATTGTATAATCAGTATTACAAATAATACTGGATATCTCTGAATATGTACAGTTTACAGTGCAAATATGAAAGACAGTTTTTTTTCAATAATATCTAAGGTTCCACCTGAAGTCATGCAACACTTTGTAAGTTGTTTGATTCTGAAGTATTAAGTACATATGAAAATATTTATTTTCATAATTACTAATAAAAAACTAGAAATATTTCAGGTATAGTGTTATATAGATGAACATTGACAAGTCACTTGTCTCCCACATTGGTGTTTCACACCATTCACCTCAATAAAATGTAGGCCTTTCAGTTATGAAAATATAAACAGAGATATGAAAATATAAATAATAAGTGGCAAACAGATATATTTCTCCACTGCAGGACATCCTAGAATAACAGCCTTAGTGTCACTGTGTTAATAACTCATTGCTCTTCCTACTACTGCTTATTATTAGTTGGTAAGTCACTTAGTTAAAGAAGCCAGACCCAAAAAAGCTGTGGATGCCTTAAGGAGGTATAGGTGTTATAGGTTTGACTGAGTTAGTCTTAGAAGCATGGCATAATTGTACATATTCAAAATCAGTGTTTAAACACTAAACAGATCATCATGATAGATGCATAAGTACGTACAGGGGAGCCATAGCAAAGTTGTAACATACCCAAGAAGTGTAAACAAATGTTAGGCAGTAGAAAAACAGCAGAACAAAATAAATATAGAAACTGGCATTATGTTGCACAACAGCTCAATGAGGGAGATCAGACTGAGAATTTATTTTTATAATAGCTCAGCTGCACATCCATTTGTTTGGGAGGTTGGTCTCCAGCCACTAAACAAACTTCAGTGGCTGGAATTTCCGCACCTTCTCCTACAATCTCAACTCCACACTGCCTTTTCCATACTCAACAACCCCTCTACCTGCCCTGCTCTCGCCTCCCATGTTACTCTCTACTCTCCCCCCGGCCTCTCCGGAGTGGTGGCATCTTCTCTCAGTTTATAAACTCAAAAGGAATATTGGCAAGCTACTTTACAAACACTCCGTTTCACTAAATTGGAACAAACTCCCTCTCCATATTAGATCCAACCTTCCCTTTCCCTGTTTTAAAAAGGAGCTTAAATCCCACCTACTAAACTTGAAATGATGCCGTTGCCTTGACCACATGTAGTCTTAGTCTGTCCTACTGTATAACCTGTTGCATCTCCTAACATTCTTTCTCTGTTACTAATTTCTGCTTAAACTAACCTCCTAAACCCTCAGCTCTACTACTACTATAGCCCTACTATAGCCCCTTGTTTCTCTCCCCCCTCCCATTCTCCACACTATTTATCTCCCCCCACTTCCTATCAATTCCTATACATTGTCCTTCTTTTGAACAACAATAATTTTTTTTGTTTTTGCTCTCATATGTAGTAAATTTTAGACCACTGCTATCAGTGCAACCCTTAATGTTCATAATTTTTTTCTTTTGTTTTTCTCTTTAAAATTAATTTCATATTTGCATTGTTATTTTTAATAGTTTTTGTCCTGTATGTTTATCTTTGCTTATGTTTGCTGGGGCTCTTTCCCCTTGGGTCTCCACTGAAAATGGGTTGCTTATTATCAATGCACTGCAAATTCTTTTTTACAATTATTTTGTATTGTGATTGTTATTTAATAGTTGTATATTGTCACTTTATCTTTACTTATGTTTGCTGGGGCTTTCCCCCTCGGGTCTCCACTGAAAATGGGTTTGTTTGCAAACTCAGTTGGACTAGCCTGGTTAACAAATGTGAAATAAATAAACAAGTGCATTTCTGTTATAGAAGCTTTTTTTATTTTAGCAGATTATTCAATAGTTTACCAATGCAAAGTAATATTGTTAAGTCCCCATGCTTGTTTGTGGATTAGGAGAGTTGAATTATAGCAAATGAATGATTAAAACTGAGTCAGGTGAGATTATGCTGAATGGCAGTGATGAGCCTGATTGTAGTGTCATGATGCAAATCTGGTCATTTTGCTTCACACTTGTAGGACTGTATGTTACAATTAATAGACCAAATTTTCTAGTAGATGAAGAGTAATTTACTGACATAATTATATAAAATCTAGCTATTTCTCTCCTATCCTTCTTCAATCTACATAGTGACATAAGAGAGTTTCTTTAAATCCTGCATTCTTTATATGAAGGTTAACTTTCTGCTGGTTCTGGCACTCTACTTCTGCTGGTGATGAATCAAGTCGAGTGATATGAGTTTTTTTTTAAAACAGCTTTATTGAAAACATTAATGTAACGAACAGATATTTTGAAAAAGGATTGAATAAGTTGAATTTTTAAAAGTACAATATTTAAAAAAGAAAATATTAATACAATAACTATAATAACGCAGAAAACTATAGACAGTGGTGTTTACTATATATCAAACAACAAGATCAATTAAATTAATTTTTGCAGAAGAAAAATAAAGATAAAGAACAAAGAAATATTACTGCATTAATCATTTATCCAGTTCTTTAACTAATAATTCATGTATATTTTCCAATTTGTAATATAAATTTGTATTCCTCGTAGATTTAGATTTGATAGTTAACATTTCTAACTTAGATATTTCCAAGGGAAGACCTTTAAACTCTTTAGATGAGGGAACATATGAGGAATTCCAGTTTTTATAATTGTTTTCCTGGCAATGAACAGTATAGACCAGAGCAAAGAATATTTGCTTTTATTTATACAGTCTGGAACAGGTGTATTGAGTAATACAAGTGATTTTGTAAGCACAAAATTGTCTGTAAAAATTGCCTGTAAAAAATATTAACTTCTTCCTAAAATTTCTTTAATAGCACACAGTCATAAAATATATGGTTCCAATCAGTGTTTGTTTCTATATTACATCTCCAGCAAACAATATCTTGCTTAGTTATCTTACTCATTTTCTGTGGAGTGAAAAAAGATTTATGTAAAAATCTCCATCTCAAGATTTTCCATTTAATGGAAGAAGTGGTTGTGCTGGCTGATTGAAGGAAATTAACTTTGTCTTTTTGTGAGGGAATAAAATTATTGATTACAGAAAATTAATTCCAATAGTTATCTGAATATACATCTGAATCTTGTTTAATTGCTCTATAAATAAATGATATACTATTTTTAACTGGTAAAGTATTATAAGTAAATAAAATCAAATATTGAATAAGTATGTGTATTGAATTCTTAGCATTTGAGGGGATTAAAACTAGCTTATCTAGAATATATTTTCTAAAATCTTGCAAATCTGACAAAAGTAAAGTGTTAAGATTATATTCCTCTACAAGAGCATTAATAGATTTTGCCTAATTTTTATTTAGCATTTGATGCCAGAACATTAATTATTTTTGCTTAAATAGAAACATTTTAGAATAATATGCAGAGAGAATTATCCCTTGTGTACAGGCAATAGGGAAGATGAGCAACAACCAATTCTCAAAGATTCTAAACCTAAATATATAGTTGTTAAAGGCCTTTAGAATTAAAGTTAATTGGAAAAGTAATCTCTCAAATTCCATATAAATGAATTATTTATTAACTATGATAGATGGTTATTATCTTTATTTTTGATATTTTGAGATAAATGTAATATAATTTCTTTCCATTTTGCAAAATACTCTCCATCTATAAAATAAACAATTGTTTTAATAACTGATGAAATTTAATAAAGTTCTAGATTTGGTAAAGATATACCTCCATTTTCCCAGCTATACATATGATAGGACAGTGTAATTCTAGGCTTTATCGGATGCTACAAAAAGGTGTTAATCAGTGTGTTAATTTTTTTAATAAAAGAGCCTGTCGGGAGAATAGAAATAGATTGTATTATGTATAAGATCTTTGGCTGCAAAATCATCTTTATAATGCAAAAGTTTTTCATCCATTGTAAATAGAATCTTGTTCCATTTACTTATTAGAGTCCCTATGGTTGCTATACGTTTACTATAATTTAGGTGTAACATATCTTTAATATTAGTTGTCATAATTATACCTAAATATGTTATTTGTTGAGATTGAGGTATATATTTTTTTTATATTGATCTTGCATATTATAACTTTAGGAACCAATTAGGAGAATTTGAGTGTTATTGTTATTAAAGTTAAGACCAGAACTTTTTTAAAATATATCCATGCTTTTAAACAATTCTTGTAAGGTGGGGTTAGTACCACCATATTCATCTTCTTTCGGCTGTTCCCATTAGTGGTCACCACAGCGGATCATCTGTTTCCATTTCTTGCTGTCCTCTGCATCATGCTCTTTCACACCATCTGCCTACATGTCCTGTCTCACCACATCCATAAACCTTATCTTAGGCCTTCCTCTTTTCCTCTTACCTGGCAGCTCCATCCTTAGCATCCTTTTCCCAATATACCCAGCATCCCTCCTCAGCACATGTCCACACCAACGCAATCTTGCCTCTCTTGCTTTGGCTCCAAACTGTTCAACCTGAGCTGACCCTCTAATATACTGATTCCTAATCCTGTCCATCCTAGTCACACCCAGTACAAATCTTAACATCTTTAACTCTGCCACATCCAGCTCTGACTCCTGCCTTTTCATCAATGCCACTGTCTCCAACCCATATAACATAGCTGGTCTCATTACCCTCTTGTAGACCTTCCATTTCATTCTTACTGGTACTCGTCTGTCACAAATCACTCCTGACACTCTTTTCCACCCATTCCACCCTGCCTGTACTCTCTTCTTCACCTCTCTTCCACACTCACCATTACTCTGAACTGTTGATCCCAAGTACTTAAACTCATCCACCTTTACTCAAGTCCCTGCATCCTCACCATTCCTCTACCCTCCCTCACATTTACACACATATATTCTGTTTTAGCCCTGCTGACCTTCATTCCTGTCCTCTCTAAAGCATATCTCCACCTCTCCAGGGTCTCCTCAACCTGGTCCCAACTCTCACTACATATCACAATGTCATCTGCAAACATCATAATCCATGGGGCCTCTTGTCTGATCTCATCTGTCAACCTGTCCATCACCACTGTAAATAAGAAAGGGCTCAGAGCTGATCCTTGATGTAATCCCACCTCCACCTTAAATGTATCTGTCACTCCCACCGCAGTCCTTACCAATGTCACACTACCCTCGTATATATCCTGTACCACTCTTACATACTTCTCTGCCACTCCCGATTTCCTCATACAATACCACAACTCCTCCCTAGGCACCCTGTCATATGCTTTCTCTAAGTCCACAAAGACACAATGCAACTCCTTCTGACCTTCTCTGTATTTCTCCAACAACACTCTCAGAGCAAATATTGCATCTGTAGTGCTCTTTCCTGGCATTAAACCATACTGCTGATCACTAATCATTACCTCCCTTCTTAACCTAGCTTCCACTACTCTTTCCCATAACTTCAAGTTGTGACTGATCAGTTTTATCCCCCTGTAGTTACTACAGCTCTGCACATCACCCTTATTCTTAAAGATGGGTACCAAAACACTTTTTCTCCACTCATCAGGCATCCTCTGACTTTCCAAAATTTCATTAAACAATCTGGCTAAAAACTCCACTGCCATTTCACCTAAGCACCTCCATGTTTTCACTGGTATGTCATCTCGGCCAACAGCCTTTCCATTCTTCATCCTCTTCATAGCTGTCCGTACTTCCACCTTGCTAATCTGTTTCACTTCCTGATTCACTATCCCCACATCATCCAACCTTCTCTCTCTCTCATTCTCTTCATTCATCAGCCCTTCAAAGTACTCTTTCCATCTCCTCAACACACTCTCCTCACTTGTAAGTAGGTTTCCCTCACTATCCTTTATCCCCCTTACCTGCTGCACATCTTTCCCAGCTCTGTCCTTCTGTCTAGCCAATCAGTATAGGTCCTTTTCTCCCTCTTTAGTGTCCAATCTCTCATACAACTCTCCATATGCCTTATCCTTAGCCTTCACCACCTCTCTCTTTGTCATGCGTCTCATCTCCTTATACTCATGTTTACTTTCTTCATCTCTTTGACAATCCCACTTCTTCTTCGCCAGCCTCTTCCTCAGTATACTCTCCTGTGCTTACCCATTCCACCACCAGGTCTCCTTGTCCTCCTTCCTCTGTCCAGATGTCACACCAAGCACCTTTCTAGCAGTCTCCCTTACTAGCTCTGCTGTAGTTACCCAGCTATTCGGAAACTCTTCACTGCCTCCCCATGCCTGTCTTAACTCTTCCCTGAACTCCACCTCACAATCACCCTTTTTTAACTTCCACCACTTAATCCTTGGCACTGCTTTCACACTCCTCCTCCTCTTCTTGATCACCAATTTCATCCTACAGACCACCATTCTATGCTGCCTAACTACACTTTCCTGTCACCACTTTACAGTCTCCAATCTCCTTCAGACTGGCCCTCCTACATAGGATATAATCCACCTGTGTGCATCTTCCTCCACTCTTGTACGTCACCCTATGCTCCTCCCTCTTCTTAAAATACGTATTTACCACAGCCATGTCCATCCTTTTCGCAAAATCCACAATCATCTGACCTTCTGCATTCCTCTCCTTAACACCATACCTACCCATCATTTCCTCATCCCCTCTGTTCACTTCACCAACAGGCCCATTGAGGTCTGCTCCAATCACTAGTCTCTCACCCTTAGGTACACTCACCACCACTTTATCCAACTCACTCCAAAATTTTTCTTTCTCATCCATCGCACACCCAACTTGTGGAGCATATGCACTAACAACATTCAACATTACACCATCACTTTCAAGCTTCATAAATATCATTCTATCAGACACTCTCTTCACCTCCAAAACACTCTTGGCATACTGTTCCTATAGGATAACGCCTACCTCATTTCTCCTGCCATCCACACCATGATAGAACAATTTGGACCCGCCTCCTATACACCTGGCCTTACTTCCCTTCCATCTGATCTCTTGCACGCACAATATATCAACCTTCCTTCTCAGTTATACTGCCAACATTCAAAGTTCCTACCCTCACTACTACACTCTTAACCTTCCTCCTCTCTTCCTGCCTTCGGGCATGCCTTCCCCCTCCTCTTCTCCTTTGGCCAACAGTAGCCCAATTTCCACCAGCACCCTGCTGGCTAACAGTACTGGTGGTGGTCATTGTTAACCCAGGCCTCGACCAATCCGGTATGGAAATATGAAATGTTCTCCGCATAAGTAATTTGGTAGAGGTTTTATGCCAATGCCCTTCTTGAAGCAACCCTCCCCATTTATCCGGGCTTGGGACCGGCACAAAGAAATGCACTGGCTTGTGTATCCCCAGTGGCTGGGTTGGGTTAGTACCACCAAGAGTGATTAATACATCATCAGCAAACATGTGGATTTTTGATGTTTCATTAAGGTTTAATCTATAACCTTGTATACTATTGTTAAACCTTATTAAGTTAGCCCAAGGTTCCACAATTAACGTGAATAAAAGAGAACCCGCAGCTGATGGATCTTGCAGGGTATCTCCTAGCTCCTTGAGGAGATCCCTCTGAAGACGGGTGAAGTGGCACAAATAATTCAGCGACCGCATGGAGAAGGTCGCTGAGGAAAACATCCGCTTCCCGTATCTATCCATCGTCCTAGACTCTTTGTTAGGGGGATGGACAGGTACAGAAGTGTCAGCCAACTCCTTTTTCGTGGCAGCTGCTACCACCATGGCATCAATGGGGACACCCTTTGTCAGAAACTGTTTATCTTGGGGGGCCGTGATAAACTTAGTGGGCCTGTGAGGGGTTGGTTCCAGTGTGTCCAGAGCTGACCACGCCTTCCGAGCCACCACTTCCATTAATGGATCGAAAGGCGGAGACACCCAGGAGGTGGAGGGGAGAGAACCAAACACATCCAAGTATACCGACTCGTCCTCAGAAGGGTTAAGGGCAGACCAGTTCCCCCTCTGCTTAAGGATCTCAAAGATGTCTGAGAAAGAGACATCTTCAGAGGGGGATCTTGGTGACCCTTCCGAATCCTCCAAGTTAGTATCTGACGTGACCGACTCTGGGGAGTCGACATGTTTCTTCTTACATTTTCTCTTTCGTGGGGGCTCCTCTGAAATCTCAGGGGAGGCCTCGGAAGAGGAAGATACACCCTGTGGGGTGACCTGGAGCATTTGATCCCCTCGCTTGGCATCTGGAGGAGGGGCAGAGACCAAAGCAGGCACCCTGGGGGGAGAAGCTGAAGGGGCTGATCAAGGTGCAGACTCAGAAGTCATCACGCTCCTCATGAACTTGAAGGCGCCCCTGTCTGGCACAGAAGAGGGCCACCACTCTGAGGAGACAGGAATCCTCTCCGGCACCAAAAGGGACAGCTCCGAGGCTGATGTAGGAGCTGAGCTTACCTGCGCCGAAGCTCCGAGAGGGAGAACGGGGTCAGACAAAGGTCCGATGCCACTCGCCCCCTCTGAGCCGACGAGGGAGTCTCGGCGCCCAGATCCCTCCAAGGACGGAACCATTGAAGAAATCGGAGCCGACGAAGGAGCCGAAAGGGGAAGCATCGGCGCCGACGTTTCCAGGATCCGAGCCCCAACAAGCTCCAGCTCCGAACTAACAGGAGGAGTCGGAGGAAGAACTACTTCAGAAAGGGGAGCAGCCACAGCCTGATGAGGAGGGCTAGTTAACATTTTAGCCAGGGCCTGCGATTTGAGGAGTCTACTAACCACTCTCTCCAAGTCATGATCGGACAGCCTCGAGGACCGAGAAGAGTGGGACCTATGGCTCAGTTCGGACTGTAGCAAAGGTGATCCCGGAGCCAAGCGAATCGACTCCAGGGATGGCGATCTGGATCGCTTACGGCTCCTTTATGGCTCCGACATCAAGGTTGGAGCCGAGAGAGATTTTGATACTTCGGTCCCAGCCGGAACCGAAATTGAAGCAGATGCTCCACCTGGCGACGGCTCCGTACTGGGAGCCGACGGCTTGGTGGGCTTAGGGGTTTTAGCTGGCTATGACTTTGCCGGAGACCCCTCGGGTTTTAATAAACCCCTGAGAATTAGCTTGTTCCTAAGCTCCTGCAGGACTCTCGGACTAAAGGCATGACATACCGAGCAAGAGTCCTGCAGGTGTAGGGAACTCAAACAATAAAAACAAGAAGTGTGACCGTCTGTCAGAGACATTTTCTGACAGCACGAGTCACACTTCTTGAACCCTGATACCTTGGTATCCTTTGACATGTTATAAATCAAAGGTATACCGAGGGATGAAATTTTAGACTAGTGCAAAAAAAAAAAAAAAAAAAACACACACACTCACACACAAACACTAGTCCCACACCTTCACACAAACATTTTAGTAACTATACAAACTAAAACTAAGAAACTATGATTTTAGACTATAAAGGCTAAACACTACTTCCTACTGAAAACAATGAAGGGGATAGCCTCTAACTTAAACGGCCTACTAGGGTGATGGATGGGGGGGTAAAAACTCTCTAAGTAAAAAACAGTTTCCTAAGGGTCAGAAAACACAGGGAAACCTAAGACTAGCCTACAGTACTACTCTGATTAATAAAAAGATTCTAAAAATATACACAACAGTTAAGCTACTAAAAATATAAAAGATTAATACGACCTGAGCCAGTGAAGCGCAACCTCGTAGCTGAAGCAGCAAACGAGATCTGGGGGTCTAGCACCAGGCATTGTGGGATATAGGGAGGCCTCAAACCAGTAAGTAGCTCTCGAGCTTTAGAAAATGGCTGAGTCGGAGCCGAAGGTCGGCTCCGAACCCAACCAGCAAGAATAAAGGTGAGAGAGACAACTTAACATCATTATTTCCCCATCTCCATATATCTGAAAACAAGAGCATAGAAAATACTGTATTATAGTTTCCCACTGTAAAATAAGATTCCAATAAAGTCCTCAGTATTTTCTAGGAAGGAATGTAGCATCAATTTATGATTAGTAGGGAATGATCTATGATTGAGAAGTGGTTATAGATGAAAGGACAACTATTCCATGACATTAACTTTATATACATATGTTTGTGTTGTCTCTTTTTTTTCTTTTTTCCTCTTCCCCTCCTCCCTTTCCTTTATTCCCTTTCCTTCCTTTAAAACGTTTGCTAATCTGAAACAGCTTCTTTCTTCCTCAGAATATAGCATCACATTAGTTAATATGGCAAACATCTACATCTCAGACTATACTGTATACAATAAACTAGTTTCATACAGAATATGTTATGTTTCAGTCATTATTTGTTAATCTTCTATCTGTACTAGAATTATTCCCATGTCTGTTTTCCATGTCTTGTAGAAGAATATTAAATTCTACATACATCTCATGTAAAGATATTTTTTTAATATTTTAATGATGTTGCTATTATATGCTATATGTTTGTTATACCAATCAGAAGAAGCTTTACTCAAATATAGTAGGACTATAAATACAAGTGTAAAAACATAAGGGATGAAGAGCATCAAAGTGATCTGTGTATAAACACTTGCGCTTTAATATAAGTCATATTATACAGGTTACTTAGCTGCAGTTCTTTCATTTGGCCTGTAGATGGCAATAGAGACTATCTATTCATGCTATTATCCAGTTTTGTGAAGCTTCTCAGCACAGAGTTCAGCCTGTAAATATCTCCATGGAAACAACACTTTTTTGCTGCTTTCAGTTGTGGCAGCCGCAGTGCGATCGCATACCATGGTTGTTCAGCAGTTCAGATGCACGAGATTGAGGAGGGAAAACATTTGCAGTTTTTTCTTTAAGAAAGCTGTTGATTACCTAGTGACAGGACCAGGAAATGCAAAAACGGACAGAAAAAAGGCAAAAGGGAGGAAAAGAGCTAACATATAACAATGCAAAACCAACAAATTCCATCTCCCAAACCCAGCAAACCACTAGACCACCATAAACACATCAATCCATACTAAACCCTCCATTTATTTACAACAAGCAGCTAAAAGAAAAGAAAGAAAAAAAATTAAAGCCTCTCCACAGTACAATAATCAGGGAAATCCACCACAGTTATCAAAGAGAAGCTGTTCATTAAACATTGCACCCACATATTCACATTTTTAAAAATAAATATCTGATGACTTACTCAAACCATATCAGCTCGCTGAAAGGAAGGAGGTCCTTCTACGTGGTACACCTCATCATAAAAGGGTTCTCATCCAGGAAAAAATAGGTCATTGTTCCCCTCTACTCGACACTCAATAGACCCATTATAGAGTACAACGCCCTTTTTGGAATGTACCTCACAAGACATCTGCAGCAGCTGGAAAGGCCACAGAAGTACCTCACAAAGAGGATTACTGGCCTCAAACAAATGCCCTACACTGACCGCCTCAAAAAACTCCAGCTTTACTCCGTAGCATATCGCCTACTCCAAGGTGATCTCTGCCTAACATATAAAGCTATGTCAAACCCAGAGCTGTTGGACATGCTACATTTAAAGAAATCCCAATCCCTCCAAGCTACATGCTCTAGGGACCTAAACCTTGTCACCACAATAAACAGGAAATGCTGGAGGGATAGATTCCTGTCCGAGAGACTTCCCATACTCTGGAACAGTCTACCCATCTATGTCAAGCAAAGTTCTCCATTAGCACTCTTCAAGAAAAATTTTGATGAGTGGATGGGAAATAGGAAATATACCCCTGGGATCACTTCTGTGTCTTTGCTCGACAGTGGCACAGGAAAATAACTTTCTTGGGTGGCATAAGCCAGGGAACCTTGTTGGCTAGGCTTATGTAGGCCCTTGGGCCGATAGCCTAGTACCTACCTATGAACCTATGAAAGGGACAAAACAAAAACATTTCACATGTCTATTACCACAAATAGCACCATATTCCAGCAGCAGAGCAATAGACAGGAAACACAATCATTAAAGCAACATTATGGCAACAATATCAATAAAAATTCTCTCTTCACAGAGAGACAGGGAAATAAAATGGCAAACAATTAAAAATAAAGAAAACAGCTTCTACTGCAACAAAGACCCGCATTCCTCATCTGTAAGTCTCCGTATCTACCATAGTTCCCAAGATACCATAAAATTCAGTTCCGAAACATACAGAGCATTTATTATAACAAACAACTACTAATATTAGATATCAATGAAAATTCTCTCTTCACAGAGAGACAGGGAAATAAAACGGCAAACAATTAAAAATAAAGAAAACAGCTTCTACTGCAACAAAGACCCTTATTCCTCATCTGTAAGTCTCTGTATTTACCATAGTTCCCAAGATACCATAAAATTCAGTCCCCAAACATACAGAGCATTTATTATAACAAACAACTACTAATATTAAAAGATAATACCTAATTAAATAAATAAATAAATAGCTTTTACTTGTTATAATAATTGAGCTACTTTAAATAAAATAAACTAGACTTAATAATAACTATAAAAATACCATTAAAACAACTATGTACCATAAAAAGAAATTTAAACAACAAAGACTCACCTGTTGAACCATTTCCACTTCCCCAACTTCTGGGTTAATTATTAAGACTTAGGCAAATGAAAGCCATTGTAAAATAGTTTAACTAATCACTTATTCTTGACTTTCTTTTTATGTTCAGAAATCTTCCAGGAACTGTTATCAGCATTTCTTTTAAGGCTGTCATTTGCATAGTCCATATCCTCTATTTTATCAAGCAGTTTTCTTGTTTTGACAAAAGTAATGGCAAAATCTATGTCATCAAATATTTTTGGACCATCTTGGAGAAATAATTTTAATCTGGCAGGAAATAATAGGTGTGTCTTTATTGGGGCTTTCTTTTAGCATTGGCAAAAAAGCTTTCTTTTGTCAATTACAGAAGATGGGTAATCATTATCAAACTGTATGGCATTTTCTTTATATTTAATAGGAGATTTAGCCCACACAGTCTTTAACACTATCTCCTTGTTGTGAGATGATAGAAACTTCACTATAAAAGATTTAGCAAAATTGGATTTACCTTTTTTTGTAGTAGCCAAGGACCTGTGGGCTCTCCCTATCCCACATGAGAGAGCTTCAGGAAGCTGCAGTACCTCAGGAAACCAAGAAGTTAAGAATTTTTCCATATTACCTTCTTCTACAAGAAAACCAAAATGTCTAACATTATCTCTTCTTGATCTATTCGTTAGATCAATTTTTGTTTGTAAAAGAGTATTTTGTTTTAAGAGAAAGTCTATATTATGCTCATTTTCTTGAATTCTTGTGTCCATATCATTCAGTGAAGTCTATACCAGTAATCTGTCTATTTTGTTGCTTAAGGTCTTCATGTAACATTTCCATTTGTTGGGAACATTTTTCTTTGAAGTTGTCCAGTTTTGCATCCATGATTCCATTCTATCAATTTTTGTTGTCAGTTCTTGAATATTAGATAATAGTGATTGAAGTTCCTTCTTAACAGTTGTTTCCTGAAGTGTAGATTTGGAGTAACTCATTCTGTAGTCTGAAGTCAAAATATTTTCTCTAATACTTTTTGACAGGAAATAATAAACAAGGATGATTAGAAGATTCCGGAAACCAAAAGAACCAAAAAACTTGTAAAATGAACAAGAGCAAAACGCCAACTGGATCCACAGAACAGTTCCTTTTTATTAAATACAACACAACAAGTTGTGTTGTATTTAATAAAAAGGAACTGTTCTGTGGATCCAGTTGGCGTTTTGCTCTTGTTCATTTTACATGATTAGAAGATTCCAAATATGTAAAAAAAAAAAAAAAAAAAAACAAAATTAGGATAGATACATTCACAAAATCCTGTCACAAATATTCTGTAAAGGCAGAACAGAGAGAAAGTGCTGTTACTCAGTGCTCATCTTGGCCACGCCCCCGTGATGATGTGAGTTTTAGCTGATTCGGTCTTACCTAGTGATGTTAGGAAATGATTGCCACAGTGGACTGAAGGATATGATTTAATTTAGTTTTATTTCTGGATAAGGTATGTACTGCTTAACCATGATTGCAGGGAAAGAAAACATAAATGATGCTTTGAGTAGATGGGCTCAGAGAAGTTGCCAGAAATAGCAACAGTTCAGTCATATGCATACTAAATAAAACATTATATGTGAATTTAGGGCGAAAGTGCAATATAGCAGGCATTAAGCAACTGTAAGTGACTTGTGTAACTGAATGCTCACAAATCCCTTCAGCATTAAAGTAATTCCTGTAAGTCTATAGCAACTATAATGTATTCCTTTGATTCTTGTTTGGTGATTAAAAAACAGAAATTGCCCAGAGAGGAAGATGCATAGTGTTTTATAATGAGAACAAGCTCTTTATAATGCACTAATGTGTAGAACCACACTAACTGCTGTTCAAATTGTGCAGTATTTACCATTAATTCCATTTCAAGAGGGCTGGCAAACCACTTATGCCCTGCATCTAACATATTTTAAAGAGGAGAGTGGGGGTTAGTGACAGATCCTAGACAGATGGGTGGTTGTAACATGTCCTAATATTCTTGAATACAATATGTTTGGATTTCTTATAATTGCCAGATTTATTACACCAACACTGGTATCAATGTCTCATGGATGTGGTCATGTCTGTTTGTATTACTGAATCTGCTAAGTCAGTCCATCAGACAGGAATTTGCATCATACCTGGCTGCTGGTAATTACTTCAGTATTTGTGCAGCATTCAATGCACAGTTTATTTATTTATGGGTTTGTATACTCAATGTCTTTTCCAACAGATACATCTGACATATCAGTGAGGTGCCTTACCCAAAGTCTCTACTCCTGCCATTCTGTCGGTGCCACCAATATATCCTGACAACTAGCATGAACATGATATGTCTGACTGCACGGATAGTTCTGCTGTTGCATTTGGCATGTGTACTGCCTGATGATCAGTACTGAATGGCAGCATTGTACATCTTATATTACACAGTGACACAGCAATAGCACATCTGACAGTAGTGGTACAGGTACTTCCTTTGGGATGTGGACATAGTTCTAGACACCTATACCATACATATTAATTAGTAATTTACAGAACACATTCATTATTGTGGGGGCAAAGGAAGTAGAACAGGATTTACACCTGCTACTTGAGATAGCTGATTGCAATGTGAATAGGAGAGCCACTGCTCTGCTACAGACATTCACTCTGTCTGAAATGGCTGACCAAGACATCATCAGTGGAAGGATATACAATCCATGCAGTACTAGGCTCAGTAACATTATCTGCAGAGTTTCTTGAGTTACCTAAACAGTTGCATATTCCTGCCATTCACTGTATTATAACAGGCAGAGATGTGAGCACAGCAAAAGGGAGTAAACTTTGCCATATACCAGGGCATCCAATAACGTTTGCTAAAAAGGCCTTATTTGTGGATGGGAGGAGGCCATGCAGTGCCATGACCCTCAGCTCTAACATCAGTACTGGACACAGGTGTTACTAATTACAACAGTCCACGGCAGAAGACGATACAGTACCAACATCAGCTTGAACCCATTCTTTCCATTTTTGTCAGATCCTAAAGCCTGTTGCATAGTCCTATGACATCAGATATGGTATAGTATGGCGGTGGAAGTAATACAAATACAACATGTGTAAATCATCTGACAGTGTGACAAGTGGGAAGTCTTATGTACATTACATGACTTGTGACATAACACAGAAAGGCTGTGCTAGCACTGCAGGATTCACAATAAGCTCTCTCTCTCTCTCTCTCTCTATATATATATATATATATATATATATATATATATATATATATAAGGCTAATATGCAGCAAATATACTCAGTTACTATATCCACGAATGCAATTTATGTATTTACTTCAATTTGCTTATTAGGATAGAGCACTGGGTTTGGTGTTTGGCATAATGTTTAAGGCACTTACCTCAAAGACACAAGGTATAGTATTTGATTCTCACTTTGAAGGAAACTGGCAATATGTAAAATGGCCTACAAGGCCAGCTAGCCTAGTAGTTACCTATGAACCTATGATCAAATCTGACCAATTTCAGTCTCAGCCCGATGTCAGAAATTGACCAGACATACAAACTGACAAGAATACAATAATACATAAGTGACAATAAAACAGTACAATGGTAGAGTGATACTTTGCATACATAGGAAATCCAATGTATTAATTTACAATATGTACAAAAGTTTCAAAAATACAATATATTATAAAGATAGTGGTTGAGTTAGAGTGGAGAAGAGTTAAAGGAGACATAAGTGATGTGGCCTGAGGGGTAAAAGGAACATTCTGCTTGATTAACTAAATGTGATTTTAGCAGAGAACGGAACTTTGAATAAGAGGATGAGTCTTTATTTCTGGTGGAAAGGACTTCCACAGTTTGAGTCCAAGAACTGAGAATACATGTTCAGAGATATGTAGCTTGGTGAACAATGCTGTGCATGAGCAGGCAATGACCCATGACATGTGGGTTTTTGACCAGGTATCCTCTGTTGGTGTTAATCATGTTGACTCCAGACTAGCATCTGCATAGCTTCTACTGCAGCACACCTCTTCAGGATGTTAGCTATGCAAAGTAGCTGGCTGGCACCTCCACGCATCTCTTAAACTCTTATCATTAAAAGTCAAAGTACTGGCCTTTGAAGATCCTGGTACAGTGTTATTATTTTTCAGAATACAAACTCTTTAGATAACAGACCTAATGTAATTACTGATAAATGGAGGGACAGTAACATAGTGGGTAGTATAGGTACCTCACGTCACTTGGTTCTCAAGTTCAGTTCTCAAATGGGAAGCAACCTGTGCAGAGTCTGCATGTCTTCCCTGTTCATAGGTTCATAGGTGTGTACAAGGCTAATGGCCCTGGGGCCTTAACAGGCCTAGCCCACAGGATTACTCTGGCATAGTGCCACCCGACCTTAGTTTCCAGTGCCTCTGTCTAGTAATGCCACTGGAGTGATCCCTGGGGTGAATTTTCTATTTCCCATCCACTCATCAGGATTTGTCTTGAAGATGGCCAGTGAATTGCTCTGCTTGACATGTATGGGAAGTCTATTCCAGAGCATGGGCAGTCTCTGGGTTATGACCCTGTCCCTCCAGCATGTTCTGTTGATTGTGGTAATGATGTTGAGGTCTCTGGAGCATATGGTGTGGAGGAATTGTGATTTCTTTAGATGTAGCATTTCTAACAGAGCTGGGTCAGACATGGCTTTGTAAGTCAAGCAAAGATCGCCTCTAAGTAGCCAGTATGAGACACAGAATAGTTGGAGTTTTTTTAGTCTGTCCATATAGGACAAATGTTTAAGCCCTAGGATCCTCTTTGTGAGGTACTTTTGTGGCCTCTCCAGTTGTTGCAGGTGTTTAGTGAGGTACATGCCAAATGGGGTACTGTACTCAATGATTGGCATAATGAGGGATGAGTAGAGGGAGACAATGATCTCTTTCTTCCCGGATGCAAAACCCTTAGTAATGAGATGTGCCACATAGAAGGACTTTCTGACCACAGTGGCAATGTGGTGGTCAAAAGAGAGGTTGCTGTCAACCCATGTTCCCAGATCTCTTATAACACCTTCTGTGTTCAGTGGACTACCATTGATGTGGTAATTCATGGGAACTGGGTTTTTACCAAAGAGGATGATGACACATCATCATTGTGTTATGTTTTTTGCTGAGTGCTTCACTATCCTTCCACTTTTCAAAGACATGCTGTACTTGAATTGGTTGTCCTCTAACTTGCAAGTAGGTGTGCATACTGGTAACAGTGTGTGTTAGCACAGAGAGACAGAGAGTAAGTGAGAGTGTGTGTGTGTGTGTGTGTGTGTGTGTGTGTGTGTGTGTGTGCGCATGTGTGTGTGTTCTGGAATGGGTTAGTGCCCTGTTTAGGATGATATTCTCTGCCTTGTACTCAGTGAGAACAAAGACTAGCTCCAGATCCTTCACGGTCTTCCTTTGGATTAAGAGGGTAATCAGATAATGAATGACTGGATTAAAGAATTACTCTTTTATAGGCTTTGTTCTGTAATCTGATAATATGCATCATTAAATAGCTCTAACTTCATGAAGAAAACCAGAAAATATAGGAAAAGCAAGGATAAATCTCACGGTACAAACATAGTGATATTCCTAAATTATAGCAGTTAAAAAGGTATGCCCCCATGCCTGGTGTCCATGGCCTTGACAATGTACTACTCCCACCCATGACATGTGTATGTACTCACTCTGTATGATACCATATAGATTTGTGGACTGTGCTCTGCACACACAATGATAATATAAATGGATCTCTGACATTTGTCACAAATACTTTGTCTTGTACTTGCACTGGTAAGTACACGTGTATCAACTATGCTAGTACTACAATGGCAAGGTGACTACTTAAACAGTCATTTAACTTTCCTCCTGCCTAAAACTTCCAGTTTGCTCTAACTATGATTTCCTCACTGCCACTAATTCAGCCATTCATTGGTCATCTAGCCAAATGCATAGTGGACACAGCAACTCAGATAAGCAGGAGATATTTCTGCACTTCCCCTTGTCTACTACATTGAGTAATTGTGTATGAGAGCTTGATGTCTTGTATTTCCTTAACCTATAAAATCTGAGTGAAGGAAGATGTCCTAAATTCACTCTTTACCTCCCTCTGCTGCCAGTAAAACACATTAAGTCACGCCTTGTGGTGGATTCAACCCTATGACAAAGGGAAAAGCTAATGTAGACTGCAGGATAAATTTCTACACACCATGTATGCCTGGCATTGTATTCTCTACTTCTCCCCTCCATAATACCAGACGGGATACAGCAGAGTTAGCCTTGACTGGTCTCTTTGACTGAGAAACTGTGTCTGTAAACATTTGGTGTGGTTAATATCCATGACAGATGGTGATGCAGTACATGAAAATTATTTTTAAATACAGGGTTAGTAACTCTTCAGCAGTGCAGTGCTGGTCAACTATTAGATTTTGTTACATGCTGTAAACATTTTAAAACACGCTGTTGATCAGCTTACTTTGTTTCTATGTGCCATAAACACTCACATTGCTGACAGATTACAGTTTTTAAGTGTTGTAAACATTTCAAAATAAACAGTTGATTGACGAGAGTTCATTAAGTGCTGCAAACACTTCTTCAAAACACCCTGCTGGATAACTGACAGTTTATTAATTGCTGTAAACACATTTTCAAAGCACACTGCTAATCAACTTGACACTTTGTTAAATGCTGTAAACACTTCTTCAAAATAACCAGCTGATTGACTAATGGCTTGTGTTAGTGCTGTCAAGGCTTATTCAAAACACAGTCAATTGCTGACAGCTTAATGTTAAGTGATTGCCCTTGTTTTTTGTTAAGAATTTGCAGTTGTACATTTTCAAAAGTCTGCCGTCATAGTATGGTGAAATTTATTTATTTATTATTTATTTGCAGTTTGTTTGCCAGGATAGTCCAACTGGGCCACAAGGAGCCCATTTTCAATGGAGTCCTGGGGAAAAAAGCTCCAGAAAAATACAAATACATAGTACACATTGCACATTTACATTACAGATTATCTCATAGAAATACAAAGTAAATATAATAAAAAAGGGTTAACAATGACAGAATACATCAGCATAGTTTGTAAAACAGCAATAAAAAAACACTTTTTTTTTACACAAAAGTAGCAGCATAGGGTAACTGTTAAGTAGTTGGTCAAATAGTTCAATAGAGCTGTGGAATTACAGGAGGCAGTGATGGCGTACTTATTTCTAGGAGAGTAGGAAGTGGTATTAGAAGTATTAGGGAGGATGGGAACAGGAACACTTCCATTGTGAAGTTAGGTGTGAGTGCAGCAAGGTTTTAAATGAGGAGAGACTGCTGGTGATGCAGATAGGAGATGGTACAGTATTCCAGAGGTGTGCAAGAGAGAAGGACATTAGGTGATTCCCAGCTGGACGTGTGGGTTTCTGCAATTTAATTAGTTTTTGGGAATTAGATCTTAGAAGTCATTCTGGTTCATACATTTCAAAGGTAGTGGCTAGGGAAGGACAAAGAGAGGGGTTGTAAATGAGTTTGTGTGCTTGGATGAGTTGGGTATAAGTGAGGAGGTTAGGTAGCTCAAGCCAGTTTAGATGGTGAAGAGAATTACAGTGGTGAGAAATGGCTCTGTGACCTGCTGCAAATTTTGATATCTTGTTATAGCAAGAGGAGAGTTTTGTTTTGAGGGGAGGATTGCAGGTTGGTGAGGATAGATGCAGCATATAGGAGGGATGGAATGAGATAAGTATTGGTTAGCATAAGCCTAGTGGAAGGAGAGATATAACAATTATGGCAGTATAGCATACCAAGTTTTTTGTGGGATTTTTTTTTTTATATTTACTTGTAAATGTTTGTCAGTTTTTAGTTGATCATCTATGAGTACTCCTAGTAGTTTAGTGTCAGAGACTATTTCTAGGGGAGTATTATTTTTGCTGGTGATTATAAATGAGTGTTTATCTAGAGAGGAGGTTTTGGAGGTAGTGAATAACATAAGTTTAGTTTTGGTTGCATTAAGAGCCAGATGGTTGTCTAGCATCCACTGCTCAGTAGAGAAGGAAGTGGTTTGGGTACGCTTATTTAGAGTGGGGACAGAAGGGAAGGAGCATATAATGGTAGAATCATCAGCATATTGGATGAGGCTAGAGTTTGGAATGGCTTGGTAGAAGTCGTTAATGAATATGCTGAATAGCAGGGGGCCTAAAATGGAACCTTGGAGGACACCTGTGGGAGTATTAAGGAAGGGTGAAGTGGCTTTATTCCATTTGACTGCTTGTTGCCTGGTTGTGAGGCAGCTGGAGAACCACTTGATACAGGAAGGGGACAGGTTTCGTTTGGAGGGTTTATTAAGAAGCAGGTTGTGGGAAATAGTGTCAAATGCCTTGCAGAGGTCGAGGAGAAGGGTGGACACGAAATGGCCGGAATCACGGGCTTTGTTAATTTTTTCAAGAAAGGAGAGGAGAGCAGTGGAGGTGCTATGAATAGGTCTGAATCCATGCTGTGTGGGGGTAAGAAACTGATTGTTGATGAGATAGGGTAAGAGTTGTTGGTGGATACATTTTTCAAGAAGCTTAGAAATAGGGGATAAGATAGCAATAGGGCGAAAGTTTGGAATGTCATTATTATTACCTCCTTTATGTAGAGGAATAATAAACGCTCCCCTTCAGTAGATCTAACTTTTACAAGTTCGAACCTCATACAGCCAAGACCATATGTTTGAACTTGTAAAAGTTCGATCGGTCTGAATGGAGATCTCCATACTGTGCGGAACGGGAATATTTCCCATTTCTGCAATGTAGTGTGATCTCGGAGTTGGTATATTTAAGTAGGGGGGTGTGGGGGGTGCAGGGGGGCATAGACCCCGCTGCAGATGTTTAGTTTTGTTTTTTGTTGTTTTTTTCTTTTTACTTCAGTGGTTGAACTTTTACAAGTTCAAACATATGGTCTCGGCCATATGTGATTCGAACTTGTATCCATAATAAAGGCTTTCTTCCAGAGCTGGGGGGACCTGGCTTTCTGAGACAGACCGATTAATTAGTATGCTGATTCAGAGACCAATGGCTTCTGCGGCTACTTTTAGGAAGTAGGAGGGAATTTCATCAGGGGCACTGGAACCAGGTTTAATTTTAGGAGAAGTTTTTTTTTTTTTATGGTGGATATAGAGATGGGATTGATAGAGAAAGGTGGAGGTTGGGGGCAAGGGATGCTAGGGGTGGAAGGGATGGGTACACGCTGAGGGGGGTTGTAGAGGTGTTGATGAAGGATGATGTTAGCTTGCTTATGGACTCTGTGAAGAAAGAATTGAATAGGGTGGCTAAGTCCATGTTGGAAGCATTTGGGTTGGGGAAAGGGTTTCCTTTTTTCCTGGGTTGAGGAGAGATGAGATTCCTTGCCAAAATAGTTTGGGATTGGCTTTGTGGCTGGTTTGGAGAGTGGAGAAATAGGCTTTGCGGTCAGAGATAATAAGTTTTTTGACTTTATTTCGTAGTGTTTTATATTCGTTTAGGGTGATAGTGGTTTTATTTTTATGGTAACGTGTCCAGGCTTTGTCACGGAGTTGCATGATAGCTAAGGTGTTTTTGGTTAACCAGCGTAGAGGGCTACTTTGTTTTTAGAGGGGCAAAGGAGTTGAGCAGGTTGGTGAAAGTAGAGTTAAAGTAGGAGAGAGAGCATTATCTAGGGGAAAAGTCTTTAATGGGTTCCAGTTTGTGTTTTTTAGTGCATTTGAGAAGGTTTCAGAATTTAAGTTCTTTAGGCAGCGAGTGGAAATATAGGTGTGAGTTAGTTGTATGGAAGAGGGGAGACAGTGGGCAAAAGTAAGAAAGTGGTCAGCTAGTGGGTCTGGGAGAATACCACTATCAGAGATATAGTGAGAATGGGATACTAGAATCCAGTCTATTGTACTTCCAGTAATGGAGTTTTTGGAAGACCAGGTAGTGGAATTGATTAGTTGTGTAAAGTTATATAAGTTAATATTGCGTAAGTTAGTGGGAGATTGGATTATGGCACAGTTTATGTTCACGTCTCCCAGGATTATGGTTTCATGAGTAATGTTGGTAGAGACCCAGGACAGAATATCTTCAAGGGATGAGATATTGTCTCCAGGGGGAATATAGAGGGAGAGAACAAATATGAGCTTATGCTTGTTTAGGTGGTGTAGGGCTGGTATTATTTCTGCCATGCCAAATTTGGAAAAGGGTTTAATTTACGGGGTGACTAAGAAGGATGCCGAGTAAAGGAATGCTACACCAACCCCCTTTTTTGTCTTCTGTCATTCCTTAACACACGGTAGTTGGGATGAGTTATTTCAGAATCTTGTGTGTAGGGCTTAAGCCAGGTTTTTGAGACGGAGAGAATATTGGGCTGGTTATGTAGTAGCCAGGCATGAAGGTTTGGAACTATTACATAAGCTCTGAGCATTTAGAGCTGAGAAGTGGAGGGGTTTGCCTGTTGCTTGGGGGGTAGGGGTGGGGTTGGATTTGGTGTGGTAGAAGGGCCTGGGTTTGGGTGGATGTCCCCAGAGAGAAGGATAGAGATAAGATGATGGATGAGGTATTTGGTTTGTTTGGGGTGTAGTATACAGGTAGAGTTTTGTGGACATTAGACTGGTGTAGTTGGGAACAGTGGTTTTAGAGTTAGGTAGGAGTCTATAGGGGAAGAGCATGCTAGTGTTGAGGGGCTAGAGACTGAGAGATATAAGGGTAACAGTAAATGTACTTTGTAGAGGATGGGGTAGTGGTGTGAAATGGGGGAAGTGGTTTGCGTCAGTAGGTTGGGTGATATAGTTTAGGTAAGTTAAGGTAATCAGAAGTATTACTTGAGTAAGTAGGGATAAAGTTTTAAGGGTTATGATGTTGGTTAGTAGAGTAGAAATAAGAGGCGAGTTAAGTTGGGAAGTTAGTTTATATGAGTAAGAGATTATGGTTTAGGTTAATTGTTTGGTTATTTATCAGGATAAGTTGTATTTGGCAGTAAACTCTGAAGGGTAGGCTTACTTTAATGGGTGAACTGTGGGAGGGGATTTTGGGGGTATGATAGGTAGTTTGGATTAGACTGTGGAATTGGTGGGATGGCTAGATAAGTATAAGTGTAGGGGGTATTGGGGTGGGTGGGGTTTGGGAATAGGGTAGGGGGCAGAGTGAGTCCACAGGGCGAACGGAGCAGATAGAACCAAGGGAAGGAAGAATCAAAGATCAAAAACAAAAAAGAGCCTAGGGAAGGAAGAATCAAAGGTAAAAAACAAACAAAAAAGAAAAACAATAAGTGGAGTGGAAGGTAAGTTCAGAGGAAAGTATGCAAGGGGGGTAAGGGACATTCTAGCAGTGGTATAGGGAAAGGATTAGAGTGGTTCAGAGAGATAAAGATGTATGGAAGAGGGGAGACAGTGGGCAAAAGTAAGAAAGTGGTCAGCTAGTGGGTCTGGGAGAATACCACTATGAGAGATATAGTGAGGATGGGAATAGCAGGAAGGAAGGCAAAGTTAAAGAGTCTGGGGAGGGGTTGGAAGGAAAAGAAAGTGAAAGAAACTGGGAGAGTGGTTGGAGAGAGTGTGGAGATGGATAACACAGTGGCCTAGCTGGTTGGAACCAGTACTGACAAGGTCAAGTCAGCAGTGTGAAACAGTACTGAAAATAATCAGAAAGGAAGCAGCTGTGAAATTCAGAGCTGAAGAAGTAAAACAAGAGCAAGACAGAGATGGAAATGTTGCAGATATAAATTTAAAAACAGGAGACAAAAAGGTACACAAGATGTACTAGGGGTTAAATAACACTCTAGAGTGTGGCTGCCAACATTAAACCTACATATACTGGAACTATTGAGAGTTAAAATAACATTAAACTGAAAGCTATTGTTTCTATTGTTACTTAAAACAGCAAGGAATATGGTAGACTAGTGGCATTCTGCTGCCTCCTGATGGCCAAAGTCAGTTACTACAGCCAGAAAAACTAAACTGTGCGCGTGCTCACCTGCCCTGTAGTAATACTTTAAATAATAAGGAGCAGTTTCACTTTTTTAAAACCAGATAGTTTTAAAAACAGATTCAAAGTGTGGATAAATTGCAGTAGAAGGAACACCTACAGTTGAGCTAGAAAGCTGTGCTTTTTAGTTTGTTTTTGGAGCTGCTTCAGGCAGGTAACTTAAGCAGAGGATGATCATATTTCACTGCTTTTCCATATAATATGGCACATCTTTTAGTTTCTGTACTGAATGATTATGGATTTTGGGAGATATTTTATTGAATTCTACAACTGTGAGATTTCCATGCAATAAATATTTTTTTGAAGAATTTAATTCACATGCTTGTTTCCTTTGCTGTGAGTTTACTGTTTTTTTCATTCCGAAATGAGGAGGCTACAAATATTCTTGAGCATTAAACTCAACAAAAAAGGATTTTTGGATATACCAACAATACATCAACCCTGTGAACACTGCTGTTCAAAACTTGTGTGATCACCTTTTGCGTCTGCATTCTTACTTGTTTATCCCTAAAGGCAGTTTATTAAATTTCCTTGTAGCGGAACATACTGTGAATTATTACTGTGCTGACTATTGTTTGCTCTACATTTTTTCTGTTGCTAACATCCACATTGTGTGGCTCTGCCATCACTCTTTGCCTCTTTCCTCAACTATGCATATTTCTTACAAAAACACTGTGTTTTAACCAAACAGCAGGGGAGTATCTATTAATAAATGGATTTCCTACAGAAATTTGAAAAAGGCTATTGAAGATTTAGAAGCCACTGTTTAATAAAGTTTTGAAAGGGGGGGTGTACAAGCATCATGGAAGAAAGCAATGATGGTACTATTATTTAATGAGGGCAAAGATCCTACAGACCCTGACTCATAACAAATTGTTCAAACCCCAACAAGAGGAACAAACATACTTGATTTGGTCCTCACTAACATGACAAACAGATGCACCACCGCAACTGTCGGACCCTCTTTAGTTAAATCTGACCACAAATCAGTCCCCTTCAAACTGGCACTAATACCAGAACACGCAAAGGGCAAAGTCAAACTAAAAACTTCACCAAAGCAAATGATACCCTTCTAGGGCAAGGTATAAATGCATTCCAAGCCTCACCTCCAGCTGGAAGTGGTAACTACACCAAAGCTTACACTAAAGCCCTGTACAATCACTTGTATAAATGTATAGACTCAGCTGTTTCAGAGAGAATAAAAACCAGAGCCCCCAGTAAAAACAAGCCACCCTGGTGGACATCCAGCATCAACAAACTTTACAAAAAATGCAAAATCACGCTGCCTAAGAAAACTAAGGTGAGGCCCCAATAATGGAAAAGCACCCTCCTCAGCCTCAATTGGCAAATAAGACAACATGTCAAATCCTCTAAGGGTAACTTTGAGAAAAAACTTAGCAATCACAGCCAAGGATAACCATAAGGCCTTTTACAGCTACTTACATAGCCTAAAATGTAGCTCCCAAACATGTGCCGAACTAGTGACTAACAGTATCACATATACTGATCCCACAAAGACAGCAAACAAACCTGACAGTGGACAGCTTTAGCAAAAATATCACTCCCTTATCCTCTCCAAACTTATCACAAACCTTGCACCCAACTATCCCCCCTCCACCCTACCTATCCAAAGAGCAGGTCATTGAAGCCTTATCTAAGGCAAAAACACAGCCTTTATGGGACCAGACGGTACCTCACGTTGTCTTCTAAGCAAATGAAAACATGAACTAGCATCACCATTAAGTACCCTTTTCAATCACAGCCTAACTACAGGCTTTGTTCATATGGAATGGAGAACAACAACAGTTATTCACCTCCACAAAGGTGGCTTAGCAACAGACCCAGGAAATCATAGATACATATGTCTGACTAGCCTCATCTGTAAAGTCATGGAATGTATCATCATGAACCTCATAAATAAAGACATGGGCAACCTCCAAACCCTGGATCCGACCCAGTTTGGCTTTGTCAAGGGCAGTTCCTGCCTGTTATACCCAGTGGATTTCTTTGAAAATGTGACCAGGGCCACTGATGAGAGCAAATCTGTGCACACAGCATACCTCGACTAGGCACAGGCCTTTGACACAATCACACATTCAGGCATTACCAATAAACCTAGCAAACTGAATGTAAACCTCTTTGTTGTAAGATGGGTTGCCATCTGGCTCACAAACCGGTCACACACTATCAAAATGGGTGCCACCACATCAACCAGCAGACCTGTCACTAGTGGGGTGGCACAAGGGTCAGTGCTCCTTACTGTTTGGTATATACTTTTCAGAAGTTCAGGCCAAAACTAAGGGACTGAGGCTGACCAAGTTTGTGGATGACTGCAAACAGGGTGCAATTACTGTATCCCCAAATTATGTCAATATACTTCAGGAGGATCTTACACAGACCAATGACTGGTGTCTTAGTCACTATCTCAAACTGAATGCAAAGAAATGAATCACCATTCCCTTCAGTATAAACAAAGTCCCTTCAAACTATCAAATTAACAACAATATCATATGCACCTACGAAGTGGTAAGAGAGCTGGGATCAGAAGTAGATTGCGACCTTAACTTTGACAATGATGTGTCTACTGTAGTAAGGAAGACTTTCTATGTTGCACACTTGATTAGCAAAGACATCACATCTAGAGCAAAGGAGGTTCTGACTCCTCTATACACATCACTAATTAGGCCCATAATTGAGTATAATGCCTCTTTCAGCATGTACTGTACAAAGCACCTGTAGCAACTGGAGAGATCTCAGAGGTTTCTAAGAACATCAAGGGAGGCCAGCACATGCCTCACACAGATCGACTAAAGTCCCTGTCACTATACTTAGTATCATATAGACTTCTTAGGGGAGACTTGTGCCTGGCTTACAGAGCAATCACCAACCCAAACCTAATGAATTTGCTCCATATCTGTAAATAAAACGGGACTAGAGCTACCCATTCCAGGGACCTAAATATGAAATGCGACTTGAATAGGACATGCTGGAGGAACAGATTTGTCTCCCAGCAATTGGTGTGTCTTTGAAATAGGCTGCTAGTAAGTAACCAGGACATAATAATTCTTTAGATCAATCAGTAAAATATAGTGAGATTAGTTAAGTATTGTTTTCTTCTGTAACTGTGTGAACCTGTCCACCTCTGTTATTTTTAATATTTCCTGTGTCTGAAACTTTGGTGTTTATTGTAAATAGATATTTAGTATTTTTATGTTCTTTTATTATTTATTATTAAATATATTCAAACTTTTCATTGTGGCTGGCCCTTTAGAGAATATTTTAAACTTTGAGAGGGCTTATAACTAGTGGTGACACTGTGGCCACTCCTGGAAGCCTTACTGCATTGGTCAAACTACCATTTGTATTAGCATTGCAAGAGCCTTACAGTTGCTGGCTTGGGGTGTCCGGTGGCAGTGTAACTACCTTATAGTCTGGGCAAAAGAGGGCATTGTTAGTAAATCTGTGCCAGCCTTTCCCAGATTTGTGTGTGTGTGTGTGTGTGTGTGTGTGTGTGTGTGTGTGTGTGTGTACGCGCACGTGTAAGCGAGTGTGAAAATTAAATCTCAAGGGGTGTGTGTGTGTGTGTGTGTGTGTGTGTGTGTGTGTGTGTGTGTGTGTGTGTGTGTGTGTGTGTGTGTCAGCTACTTGGAGCAGGGACACAAAGCACTGGTTTCACAGAGAGGGTGCTGGAGGACCTGGATTGGACACTCAGCTGAGGAGTCGACCCTACAGCTGTGCCAGTGGGGAGTTTTGTTAGTGAGGAAAACAGATAGAGAAACCCAGACCACGGACTGAGTGTGTTCCCTGTGGGCTATTAAGGGAAATTTTGCTTGATGCAGAGAGCTTCATATGGAAATACTGGGTGTATCCCTTTTTGTTCCAAGTGAATATCCCTCTCCAGTGCCAGTGGTGAGGATTCAGGCTCCTTGATTACTGGCCCACACTGGGGACATCACACCCTATCCTTGTGAAAAATCAGTTAGGGTTTGCCGATCAAGACAGCTTGTACCTCAATGATTTGACTTATAGATGACAGAGCAATGCATAAAACAGTGTTCCAAATAATGAACCATAAATCAGCCTGAGAGGCAGGTTCAAAAGGAGATAAGTTAATTTTTTTCTAGAACAAAACTGAGATCACAGGCAGGAGGAATTTGCTTTTGATGGGGTCTGTTAATCTCAAATGCCTTGGCTAGTACTATCACGAGGATCAATGATGCCATGAGGACTAGAATATTGAGGAACTCCGAGAAATCCAAGAAAATGTCTTAAGTCAGAACTTTGTCATCTGCCAGGATGGCCATTCTTTGTACTGTGCATATCCAAATGTCCAAGAAAACAAGTTGTTCAGAGGGTATAAGAAAGCACTTTTGTAGGTTTAATTTGAAGCCCAGGAAGGAAAGAAGGGATACAACCTTGTCTAAGGACTCCAAGAACCTGAATACAGAAGTTGTCGAAATAAGGAAAAATACGGATACTTAGGGTAGTGTGATAAGCAAGCACTGGTGACAGACACTTTGTAAATACTAACCGTGCAGTAGATAGCCCAAAGGGTAATGTAGAAAATTGATAATATAAGCCAGACACAGCAAATCTCAAAAGATTTTCTGAAATTGGGAATAACAGGAATATGATAATAACTGTCCTTGAGAGGTAGATTCACCATGAAACCGTGGTCTGGAAGCAACACTAGGACTGACTGTAAAGCGAACATTTTGAATTTTGGAACTTTTACAAAGGGCTTAGAAAGGACAAATCTAGGACTTGTTTCCAGGAGTGTTCCTTTTTCTGGTACCAAAAAGATTCTGGAGAAAAGTCCTTTGCCTTTGTGTAATGCATGCACTAGTTCTCTGACCCGTGTTTTTACCATGTGATGGAGCACTAGAGGAAACAGCTCTGTCTGGTCTTCTGAGCTGTGGGGATTCCCCTGAAAGTGGGAGGATTTTCTAACCACTGTCACATGTAACCACTCTGAACTATACTTAGCACTCATTTGTCTGAGACTACTTTCTTTGCTGGGGGTTGATCCTTTTTCAGAAATGAAACCCACTTGTTTGGTTTTGAAGAATTATCCTCCTGCCATTTAATTTTGGATCCCCAAGTTTTGTTTGGCTAGGATTTCTTTTGTTCTGCCCCTTGAAAGAAGACACCTTGTTTTTGGAGAACTTAGGCACATAAAATATCCTAGATACTCCATGCATTCATTTGCCTCTGTTATTCTACTGTTTGAGAATCTGTGTCACAGATACCAGTTCAGAACTTAAAGGTGCATTCAAAATTTTGGCTTTTAAATCATCTGAAAAGTTCTGATTATACAACCAAGCATACCTTCTTAATACAACAGAAGAAGCAACATTTTTCCTAGACTGTATTTGCACATTCAAGCACACCGCTCATAGCATGTTTTGAAATCTCAGTCAAATTAGAAATAATTTTATTCATATAAGAACTTTTCTCCACAGGTAAGGATGCATCAAATCATCAAAACTGTATGCACACTGTAAAATAAATTTCCACATATAACGTTGATAATTTAACATTCTAAATGTTAAATTACTAGAAAGAGATATCCTTTTTCCCTGAACAGCTAACTATTTTCCCTCTTTATCCGGGGGCACTGGATTAGATAAAGCTAATGATTTTTTTTTTATTTGAGCAGATAGCTGGGGGGGGGGGCACAGTTGGGTCAGCAGTTAAATTAGAAAAGAGATCTGTCATATTTGAGGAGTCCCTTATTTTATCTGAGGCTTTTTAAGGACTGCTGGAATAGAGACTGGTGTCCTGCAAGTAGCTTTATAAACATCTTCCAAGGCTGGAGAGAGAGGGGGAATAGCCACAGAACTGGGCATCTCATCCATTATAAAGTCATATATCCTGCATAGTTCTGGAGTAGTTCCCAATTGCTGCCAAGCAAAAACATCACCAAATGTAGCAATCATCTGAGAAAAGTGAACAGTAAGTTATGTACTCACCGTAACATTAGATGTATGTAGTCCATCTCGCCTCACATTCTTCACCTGTGGGTTCGGAGCCAAATATCGGCTCCGACTCGGCCTATTTACTAGCTCGAAAGTCTTTGATTGGCTGGGCTAAGATGGTATCCCACAATACACTGATCCACATCCCCAGATCTAGTTTGCTGCAAACAGAAGTATAGTATCCATCACCTAAACACACACACTTTCTTAACAACGAGGTCCAACAAATTATCCAAAGGGACTCTGCAATACGAGAAGGACATGGTGTTCCTCCAAATCCTCCAGGCCTGGGGGACGGTGGGAGGGTAATGAAGAATGCGAGGCGAGATGGACTACATACATCTAATGTTATGGTGAGTACATAACTTACTGATGTTATGTAGTCCTAGCTCACCTACATTCTTCACCTGTGGGACAGCATCCCTAGCACCTACATCCTGGGTGGCTCACTGGAAAATACTCCTGAGCACTGTGGAGCCAAAAGATGATCTGCTCCTGGACACCACATCCAATTTGTAATGGGAGACAAACATGTGAGGAGAAGCCCACGTTGCAGCTGCACATATATCATCCATCGATAACCTAGCCTGAAAGGCTGTGGAAGTGGAAACAGCTCTTGTAGAATGTGCTCTGACTGGAAAGGGCAGACTCTTTCCCCCTGCCTGATAAATAAAGGAGACGTAACCAGCTATCCACCTAGAGATGGTGACCTTGGAAACCACAGACCCCAAGCAATTCTCTGAAAATGAAATAAAGAGCTGGTCTGACTTCCGCCAATCTTTTGTACTATGTAGATAAAAGTGCAGTTGTCTATGAACATCCAACAGATGAAACTGGTACTCTGCCTTGTTGGAAAAATTGGGGAAGAAGACCGGCAGTTCAATGGACTGATTAATATTACATAAGGAAGCCACCTTGGGAAGAAAGGACGGATTTAGTCTCAGAGAGACTCTATCTTTATGGAATATCAAATATGGGGGCTTGACTGATAGGGCCTGGATTTCTGAGACTCGTCTAGCTGAAGTGATAGCTATCAAAAAGGCAGATTTCCATGTAAGAAATTTTAAGTCGCAGGAGGCCGCAGGTTCGAAGGGTGGGAGAGTGAGAGCCTGCAGAACGAAACTGAGGTCCCAGGGCATAACAGGTTGAGATACAGGGGGACGAAGCAGAAGAGTGCCTTTCAGGAATGCTTTACACAGTCTGTGTGCCATTAAGCTAGGTTCATAAGCTACATGAAAATTTGAAATAGCCACCAGTTGAACTTTGATGGTGGCTGAGGCAGACCCTTTGTAGAACAAAGCAGACAGAAATTCCAAAACAGAATCGATGGGGGCTGTGTAGGGGTCAATACATTTGGACTGGGCCCATATCAAGAACCTTTTCCACTTACTACAGTAGATCTTCCTAGTGGACGGTTTATGAGAGGACGAAAGAATATGGACCACGTCTGGAGAAAAATCATGACATCTGACTATGGATGGAAGTGGAGTAGCCAGGCAGTCAGCCGGAGGGTCCCCAGGGAGGAGTGGAACTGTCCCGACATATGTGTCAGCAAGTCCGGACAAGGGTCTAGAATCCAAGGAGTATCCACAATGTAAGGCTGAAGGAAGGGGAACCATACTTGATGAGGCCAGTGTGGCGCGATCAGAATCAACCTGCTTCCCAAGGATAGCACTTTCTGAATCACCCGTGAGATAAGGGGAAACGGAGGGAAAGCATAAAGTAGACCCCCGGGGGGGGGGGTCAGCGAGAAGTAGCTGCTGCATTTCGCATTGAGGGGACTGGCAAACAGATTGCAGCAAGGCTGACCCCATCTGCTGAATATGCTTTCCGCCACCCGGCAGTTCAGGGACCACTCGTAGGGCATGGGGATCGCTCTGCTTAGCCTGTCTGCAATCACATTGGTTTTCCCCGGGATGTGCGTTGCCACCAAGGACCGTTGGGAAGCTATCACCCAATTCCACACTCTCATGGCCTCCCTGCACAGAGGGTAAGATTGGGTTCCTCCTTGCTTGTCGAGATACCACACTACTGACATGTTGTCTGAGTGTATTGCAATAGTCCCTAGAGGGAGGACATCCTGAAGTGCCTGCAACGCAAAAAGCACTGCCCTCATATCCAGGACATTTATGTGCAAGTCTATCTTGTGCTCCTGCCACGTGCCTTGGACCATCCCGCCGAGATAATGCCCCCCCCCACCATATCTGGGAGGCGTCCGTGGTCACTGTGGCTACCAGGTTGGCTGGTACAAACGGTTTTCCTACATTTAAGTTGTTGGTGCATAGCCACCAACTGAGGTCCTGCTTGCATTTGCCTGTGATTAAGATTGGATGGGATAGCGGTAGTCTTTGAAAGGACCATTGGGCGAATAGGAGCAATTGCAGGATTCTCATATGTAACCTCACTAACGGGACCATCATGATAGTAGATGCCATTGTCCACAGTAATTGAAGAATTAGCCTTGCCTTCACACGTCTCAGAGGCATCATCGTATGAACCTGTTGTTGCAACCCCGTGATCCTCTCCAGTGGTAGGAATGCCCTCAATCGAATAGTGTCCAACTCTGCTCCTATAAATGAGACACGCTGTGAGGGTAGCAAGTCAGATTTTTTCCAGTTTATTGTAATGCCTAACTGGTGACATAGATTGATGGTAGTATCTCTGTTTTGAAGAAGTAGATGCTTGGTGGGGGCGGAGATGAGCTAGTCGTCCAGATACGGAAACACCTGGAATCCTTGACGTCTCAAGTGAGCCATCACCACTGCCATGCACTTAGTGAACACCCTGGGGGCTGTGGTGAGACCAAAGGGCAGGGCTCAAAACTGGAAATGCCTGGCTCCCAGCCAGAAGCGTAGATGACATCTGGATGCTCTGTCCATTTTAATGTGGTAGTAAGCATCCTTCAGGTCGATGGAGCACATCCATACTTCTTTTCCCAACAATGGGAGAATTGATTGTAGAGTGACCATCCAGAATTTGGACTTGTGTATGTAATGATTGAGTTGGCTGAGATCCAAAATGGGTCTCAGGTCCCCCGTTTTTTTCGGCACCAAAAAGAATCTTGAGTAAGTCCCTAATCTGATCTGGTCTGGGGGGACTGGTTGGATGACTCCTTTTTCTAGCAGCTGAGAAACCTCTGATGCTGCTTGATCCCTTTGACTGGGTGGAACATCTGGGATCCGTTTGACAGGAGGGGGTGCGGAGTAGAATGGGATGGTGTAACCTCCAGTGATTATCCCTAATACCCATCAGTCCTGGGTGATGTTGACCCAGGCTTCCGGATACCGGGAAATTCTCCCCCCAACTAGCTTTGGAGAAGCACAGTCGGGCACACCCTCAGGAATGAGAATATGGGGAACCACAAAAGGAATCCCGGTCCCCAGAATTGCAGGGGCTCCCTCTGCCCATGGGGCAACGTCTCACTGAATACAACCCCCCTCCCCTGCCTCTGGAGGAGGTCTCACCTTGTGCGGCAGGAAAAGGCCTTTGTGATTTCTTGAACCACATCTTTCCCCCTCACTGAGCCTTGGGATAAGGTCTCGACGGGAGGGATAAGCGGACTCCTACGGCAGACAAGGTCTTTCCCTCTTGCTCGCACCTGGTGAGGGTGTCTTTCACTTTGGTCCCGAACAAGGAGGAACCATCAAAGGGGGCATCAGTGAAGGAAGACTTAAAGGCCTCCGCAAAGTGACACAGGCGTAGCCAGGCTTGCCTGCTGAGGGCCACCCCAGAGCTAGCCGCCCTACTCGCTCCCTCAGCCGCGTACGAAATAAGTCGCATGGATGAGTTAGCGATGGAGTTGAGGGTAGAACGAGCTGAGCGTTGACAGTCTGGGCCACCGCCTCAGGTACATTACCCACTAGAGTATCTCCTAACTCCTTAAGGAGATCTCTCTGGAGCCGCGTGAAATGAGGCAAATAATTCAGTGACCGCAAGGTAAAGGTAGCTGAAGATAGGGTACGCTTCCCATACCGGTCCATAGTCCTAGACTCTTGTTAGGAGGATGGACCGAAGAGGAAGACTCAGCAACTTCCTTCTGGGTGGCTGCCGCCACCACCATAGCATCTACCGGGACTCCCTTAGTTAAAAATTCTTTTCTTTGGGGAGCAGGCAAAAATTTGTTGGGGCATCGAGGAACAGGCTCCACAGAGTCAGGACTCTCCCACACCCTTCGACAAATAAGGTCAAGGAGCTCGTTGAAAGGTGGAGATACCCAGGAGGCAGAGGGCTGAGCGCCAAAAGCATTAAGGAATACTGACTCCTCCTCAGAGGGGGTTTTGGAGGACCAGTCTCCTCTTTATTTCAGGATCTCCAGGATATCGGAGAATGAAACGTCCTCAGAGGAAGACTTGGGGGACCCCTCCGATTCCTCGAGGTCAGTATCAGAAGTGAGGGACTCGTCCTGGGAGTCTATGTGCTTCCTCTTGCACAATTTCTTTCTGGGGGGTTCCTCAGGCACAGGCTCTGAGGGCCCCTCAGAAAGAAGGGGACCACTCGTGGGGGTATCCTTAGGCCCTGGTACTCTGCTGTCCAAGGATAGGTGGGCGTCAGAAGCTCTCGCCGGTGTTGTGGGGGAAGGTAGAACTGATCCGAGAGAAGTAGCTGACCTAGCCAGCACACTCCGCATAGCCTCGAAGGCGGGACCTCCCAAATCAGACCGACCGCCCTCCAAGGCAGCCGAGGCACCGAGAGGGAGGCTCGGAACTGAAGGGTGTTCCAAGGCATCCCCCTCGGGCCCGACCGAGGAGACCCGAGTCTCGAACCCTGTGGATGGAACTGACAAGGATGGAGCCGATGCGGGCACCGATAAACCCCGCTGGGGGATTGGAGCCGGCACAGGAACGTCCCTCGGAGCGGAGCTTACCGGCTCCAACGACAAGGATGCGCTCAGAGGAGGAATAGCAGAAACAACCTTAGGAGCCGGCTCCGGAGCCGACTGGGTAGGAGCCGAGAAAAGTTTGGCCAACACTGGCGACTGTAGGAGCCTCTGCACCACCCTATCTACATCCAAATCGGAAAGCCTGGAGGACTTGGAGGAGATAGATGGAGACCTAGACCTCCTATCTGGAGAACACTGCCTCAAACTTGGCGACCGGCTCCAAATTGGTTCCAGTATGATCGGAGCAGATGCAGACTCACTAGACACAGCTACCTCCTGCGGCCCCGATGACGGTGGAGCCGAGGAAGCAGACTTAACAATAGTGATTTTAGAAGGTGGCTCTGAAGCAATAGATGGAGCCGGAGACCTTTTCCTGGATTTTGAGGATTTAGACTCCAACTGGGAGTTGGGAGCCAAACCTAAATCCTCCTCAAAGGACGGTTTTAGCAGTCCCTTTAGGATTAATTTGTTTTTCCTCTCTTGGAGCACCCGAGGACTAAAGGCGTGGCAGAAACTGCACGACTCCTGTAGGTGGATGGCTCCAAGACAGTAAACACAGACCGAGTGTCCATCTGTGATGGACATCTTATAAGCACACTTCGTACACTTTTTAAAGCCTGAGGGCTTATGCTCTTTCTGCTCCTTAGACATTCTAAGGCCAACAACTGTAGCAGCCGCTACTGACAAAAGGCGGAAAACCACTAACACAGAGACCGAGAGTCAACACAAGTACAACAAACAACCAAGGCACTGGGGAGAACCTCTAACTAAAATGGTTCTCCACTTAAAAAACTACAATGCACCAAAACGACAGCCAGACAAACACCACAATGGAGGACTAGGTCATCTAACTGAAACGGGCCTAGCCCAAGGGAAGTTAGGGATACCACAACACACAAAAACACTCACAACTCACAAAACACTAAGGCAGCAACAATAGCTATGAAAAGCTCTATTTGGATAACAACAATCAGCAAAATTTTTCACAGGAAAAAGGTTTTAGCAATATTTAGCCACAGCCAAGTCGAGACCAGGTCTGAGCCTACAAGCGGCAAACGAGATCTGGGAATGTGGAGCAGTGTATTGTGGGATACCATCTTAGCCCAGCCAATCAAAGAATTTCGAGCTAATAAATAGGCCGAGTCAGAGCCGATATTCGGTTCCGAACCCACAGGTGAAGAATGTAGGCAAGATAGGACTACATAACATCTCTTGTTTGGGCGTAAGCTCAGGTTCGCCTTCTGAAAAATCAGAGTGACTGGACTCAGTGTCAACTTGGAAATCACCACTGATCTCATCAAATGCCTTATCATTCCTTGAAACAACAAAATTGTCTGAGGGCAAACTAGAGCTAGAGCCATGTATGGGAACACAATCACCAGAATTAGCTGTCTGCGGAATACTCATAGCCAAGGAAACCACATCCGCCTTATAAACAGCTATAATATAATTATCAGCTGTATAATGAAACTTCTATTTCATTTTCTTGTGAACTTCACTACTAGATTAAATATTGGGGACAGAATGTTATGTCTGGCAAGGGGTCTCTTGCCCCAAACTTCTCCTGCACTTAAAGGGATTTGGTTCTCCTATACCTGCATCAGGTACTGGAACAGCCCCAGAGAATGTGTCTAACCCCCATTCCATAGTGGCTGGCAAAGCTACACTAGAAGGAGCTGGGGCAAAAAGTAACTAGTTTGTGGGCTGAGCAGTGACCCCAACAGAATCTCTAATGATAGGATGAGGCATTTTTTTTTTCTTTTTAGGTGCAAAAGTATTTGATGGGGGATACCATAGTTAGGATTCATCAAGTCAGTGGAGAGAACACTAGCCTAAATAATAAACTGACCGTAGTGGATAATGTATCACAATAAGTTTCTAGGATTAAGTATGTCTCAACAGAACAAACCTCTGCCAAACTGTGCTATTATCACAAAAAATAGTTTGACATGTATTCAGAATTATTTTACAACTCACAGGAAGGACTTAATGTGCCAGACCAGTATGAAAAATTAGTTCCACACAATTTAACCATGTTCAGCTGTCATAAAATAACATGTAATAGCAATTTAAACTATATTTTCTTTTCAGAGAGAGCGAGAGAACTTTGCACAGTATATTTAAATAACTTAATTTGCAGTAAAAATAGTGATACAATGTTAAAAACATACAGAGCAAAGCCATACATATAAGTAAATGATGTATAAATGCTGAAAAACATCCCAGCTCTGTAGTATTCGCCTGTCGAAAGAGGAAAGTAAAGCACAGTAACAGCAGCATAGACAGGCACAATTAATTTGCAGTTCTGACTGCATGAGACAGTCCCTAGTATTTTATAGATTCATAGGAAGTTGCTAAGCTAATGGCCCTAAAGCCCTTACAAGCCTAGCTAAGTTATACCTGAGGTAACCATACAAGCTTCACCCTCTTATACCTGAGTTAACCTAAATGAGCATGTTTAGATCTAAGTTATTTGCACAGTGAGTCTATGATCAGCACCGAATACTCATGTCCATAAGGGACACGGGCACTACCTCCCGGGTGAATTTGCAGTCTCCCATACAATTGTCCAGGTTGCTCTTGAATAGGGTCAGTAAGGAGTTCTGGCTTACGTAAATTGGGAGTCTATTCCAGAGGCGCAGCAGTCTCGGGGAGATATATCTGTCTCTTGAGGATATTCTTTTAATGTCATAGACTAGGTTAAGATACCTTGAGCAAGTGACTCTTGTCCCGTTTGATTTGCAGATATGCAGCATTTCCATTAAGGCAGGGTCGGAGACTGCCCTGTAGGCTAGGCACATGTCACCTCTCAGCAGCCTATATGATACAGAGTACAGTGACAGGGATTTCAGTCTATCCTCAAAGGTCAAGGTTTGGAGGCTGTACATTTTTCTGGTGAGAAACCTCTGTGGTTTCTCTAGCTGCTGTAGGTGTCTGGTGAGGTACATGCAAAAGGGAGCACTGTACTCCATTAGCAGTCTAATAGGGTCGAGTACAGTGGAATTATAACATCCTTAGACCTGAATGCGATGCCCTTACTGATGAGATGGGCAATGTACAAGGCTTTCCTTATCACCATGGAAACATGATGGCTGAAGTTTAGATTGCTATCAGCCTATCTTCCCAAATCTCGCACCATTGGGTGTGAGCTTGGTGGGCAGCGGGGGGGTTGTCAATATTGTAATTAACTGGGAATTCCTCTTTAGCAAAGGGGATAATAATGCACTTTTTTTGTATTTAGTTTTAGTCCGTGACTTTGGCACCAATCATTTGTCTATGTCAGGCCCTTCTGCAATGTGTTTACATAAATATATTATATAGAGCTTCTTAACCAACTCTTATTTACTCAGCTTCTCATCATCCATGCTATACTGAACAAACCCTCTCCTGTCCTAGTATCTCTACACTCATCTCCTTCTATACCCCACCTTGATCCCTCAGAAGCTCTAACCAATATTGTAATTAACAGGGAATTCCTCTTTACCAAAGGGGATAATAATGCACTTTTTTTGTATTTAGTTTTAGTCCGTGACTTTGGCACCAATCATTTGTCTATGTCAGGCCCTTCTGCAATGTGTTTACATAAATATATTATATAGAGCTTCTTAACCAACTCTTATTTACTCAGCTTCTCATCATCCATGCTATACTGAACAAACCCTCTCCTGTCCTAGTATCTCTACACTCATCTCCTTCTATACCCCACCTTGATCCCTCAGAAGCTCTGACCAATGCCTATTACAGATTCATAAACCTAAAAAAGTAATTGGACAGAATCCTTACAGCTATTCTCCCACCACCCAATTGAACAAACGTCCCATGCCCTTCAGAAATCTCTTGGTTAGGGCGTGGCTAGGATGTAGACTGGTTGGCAGCATCTTTTCTCAGCTCTGCACTCAAAAGATATTTCTGACAAAAATTTTTAAAAACTAGATATTGTAGACAAACCTATTTTGTTGAATTACTTCTACTAATATCACTAGAAGTCTACAGTGCAAAAAATTTGGCTTTAAACATTATTTTTCCTGTCAAAAACAAGAAGGAAGGTATCTGAATCTACTGAAAATTAGCTTTTCTAAGCATACCACACAGGACCAGACGATGAAAAAGGAGATACAGTCTTTATTAAATGCTATACAAGACTTGTCAGTGAAATTTGACAAAATGAATACCAAACTGGACACTTTTGAGGAGAGATCTTCAAAACAAATATAGCAACTACAAGAAATAATGACGCAACAGAAGTCTCAAATAGCTGACATAGAGAGATCCTTAAATGATACTGAGGGCAGACTCTCAGAACAAGATCTTCAGCTACATTTTTTATCACAACAAAATGCTTCATTACAAAATAAAATAGAGGATCTAGAGAACAGGTCCAGACGAAATAACCTTTGCATCTATGGGCTACCAGAGAAAACTGAGGGAGATAACATGGTGACTTTCCTTACTACCTGGTTACCAGAAGTTTTAAAATTGCCTGAAGCTCTTTCTTATGGAATTGAAAGAGCCCACAGATCCTTAAGAGCTGCTTCATCAACCATCAAATCAAAAAATAACCCGAGATCAATAATAGTAAAGTTTTTATCATCACAGGACAAGGAACTTATTTTAAAAACAGCATGGTCAACTTCTCCAGTTAAATACAAAGACAACATAATCAGATTTGATAATGATTA